>NW_018020689.1:188519-276881 GCF_002006095.1 Pseudomyrmex gracilis
GCTCTCTGCGCCGCGCCGCCGTCGTTTCGGGTTGAGGTGGAGGGGGCGTCTAGACGCAACGTCACGCGAATACCTAGCCCCGTCCCCTCGGCACCAGCCAGCCGCGGCCCCATGGCCCGCCGCCGTCGGTCCGTACTCTACTTCTCCCCTTCGTCGTCCTCGCCGCCGCGACCACGTGCCGCGGACTCGCTCGCTCCCTCGCGCAGACAATCGCGCCGTCCCCCTCGGTGTCCCGTCTCGCCGCGTCTCATCACGGTACTCTTTCTCTCTCTCGCTCTAACCCGTCACCTCTTTCGCCGTGTGTCCCCGACTCTTTCCTTTCCCCTTTCTCTGTCTCTCGTCCTTTCCACCTCTCCCCACGGTCCTACGCCGGGTGTTTGGTATACCCTCCAGTACCTCTTCTTCCTTCTCTCGTCGTTTTCTCTCTCTTTTTCTTTCTGTCTCTTTCTCTTTCTCTCTCTCGCTCTCTCGCTCTCTTTGCCTTCGTCCTCGTTGCTGCTCCGGCATCAGCCGCCGTCTCGATGCCGCGCTCCGATGACGGTCGCAGTCAGACATACCCGGGGTGGCGGGCGCAGGGAAGAGAAGAAGGAGGCGAGGGTGACTCCGGCTTTTTGGTTAGGAATTGTTACCGGCCGCTCTGTGCATACGTACGAGCTGCGGCCGTGTCCGTGTATCTTGATACACGTGAATCGGAGAGAAAGTGAAAGACTGAAAGAGAGAGGAAGAGCGACATAGGCAGCGGGATAAAACTGTCGAGATTGTGTGCGCTCGTAAACGACGAGGGGCGGCGGTGGTGACGCGGCAAGAGGGGATGAGGGGGAGCGGCATAGTCGAGCGGTCCGAACAAAGACGGTTGTGCCCATTTCGTGGAGAGAGTGTCATATCGGCGGCTATCGGACGACTCGACGAGAGGACACGTCAAAGTGACCGCGAATTGAAATTTCCTTGCGAGAGAGAGGGGAAAGAGAGATCGCGTGTAATTCTGACTCTGTCGCCCTTCAAGTATATGTCCCCTTGTTGTCCTACGAGACTCCGGGGTGACTCTCTTAGTCCGCGACCCTGACCGATGGTCCCTTCAGGTCGCGCTCTCTATAATCAAAGCCGCGGTCGCAACGTGCATACGAATCACTTCATTTGTCGCAACGTAAATCCCCAAGATGACTAATTATCGCATGACGGTTTCTGAATCAGTTTAGATTTTTAGATTCCGTCACTAGAAGGAAAAGATATTTTATGACAAAAGCTTAATTTATATATTAGACCAAGAGTTTTGTTTTTACTTTTTAATAATTTAAAAGCCTATAATTACAGTAAAAATATACATATATATAATTTGTATAATATTTTATTCAAATATAGATGAGCATTAATGATATTAATTATATGTGTGATCAGAAACACGGAGAGATGTTTTGCTGTCAACGAAATATCCTAATTCGTCTTAAAGCGCGTTCGTTCGCGAAGTCAAGTATCTTGTCGCGATTTACTCGGACCCGATTGCCAAATCCCGCATTCCGCCGCGCGCTTTCGCGCGTCACCTTACGTTACGATCGACCCTCTTTCGGTAGTCATATATTTTCTGGGTTATTTCGCGTTTGGACTGTACATATAATGTAGATACGGAGCTCTATATATGCACGTATATATAAATCCGGCGAACCTCTCCTATTTAGACCCACGAGTTGACTCACGCGACTATTTTTAGACACGAGTGTGTTTTCGTTCAAGCACGCATACCGGTGCGTGCATGCGTCCTCGTGTATTTTTGCGCAGGCGGCTCGCGTGTACACAATGTTACATCATATGCCCGCACGCGTATACGAAAGGATTTTAGAGACGCAAAAAATCGAAAACATCCGGCGTTAACTGTGAAGGTTCGAAGTTTTTCACAATGCGATCAAACCCGATCCCGATTGACGAGAAACAGCGGTCTGCCTGTTTGTTAGATACTATATATAGCTTTCTCTAATATCTAATAAAGATATGTATATACATATATATGTATATATATATATATATCGCTTTCGGCGTATCACTCAATCGACTTTGATATATGGGTACCAGGTGCTACATAATGATCGCATGAATACACACTCATGCGATTATTATGTAACTTGAAATGATCGACGGCCGACAACCGCAGAAACGGCGATTCTGTCTGCGATGACAGACGTTGCAACGTTGCGTGTCTATACCGCAAAAGAGATGCACGCATTCAATTTATTTGCGCGTTCTTCGCAGGGACGAGAGCAGATGAGACTAACTCTAAGAAATTCGTTTCGATTATTATGACATTTGTGATTTACGTTACACACTAGATCAATTAAATATTTCTTTTAATAATTACACGTATTTTACATAATGCGGAAACGCGTTTGAAACGATTCGATAACTTCAAATTGCTCTTTTTAGATTATTTTATTCCCGCGTCCCCATATGAATATTCAGCTAGTTACCGCGCTTTGATCCCTCTCTCTCTTTCTCTCTCTCTCTCTCTCTCTCTCTCTCCACGTCATCGAATAACTAGCTCGCAGGGTGCTCGTTGAACGCGCAGTTTGCGCGCACTTCCTTGGTCGCGTTACCGCGCGCGCTCATAGAACATGCGTTCCCATTTCCGTGCTTTTCAATAAGCCCCGGTCGGCCCGTTCCCGTCCATCGATCTTCCGCGCGAACGAACGCAGCAAAAAACGATCTCGCGGATGACGATGCCGCGCCACTCGAAGGCCTTTGCGCGCGCGGTAAAACGCAGGGCAGGGCGCGCGCGTAATAAAAGTAGTAATGCATGACGATCGCGCGCGCACAACTCACCACGGGGGAAAATGGGTTTTTTATCGATTCACTAACCTACGACAACCATCTGGCCCCTGAGCTCTGTGTCGCTGACTGGGGCCAGGCTGCCCGCCGGCGTTACCATTGGCTACGTACATACATAACGGCTCACCTCGATATCAAAGTCAACAGCCGTACTCCCTCTCTCCCTCTCTCTTTTCTCTCTCTCTCTCTCTATCTGACGCTGACACATCGGTGCGTAGTACATACGTATGTGCACGCACGCACGCGGAGACAAAGGCCGCGCGCGCCGTATTCTCGGCGCATATTTAGCGCTTAACGCGCCGCGCGCGCCTCTGCCCGCCTCCGATTCTCCGTCCCGTTGTTGACATTCGACGCGCCTGCGATATTAGTCATACGGCCCCGTACGGTTCAACCAAAACCAGCCGAACTGCGCTAAGTGGATGCGAAAATTTCGGCTAAAGACACGTTTATTTTCGTCCGCGCACTCGTCCGTTAAACACGGCGCCGTAATTTGCATGTTGACTTTGCTATGTTGACATTGACTGTCTTCGCTCGGCCGTGCTAAACAGAAACGGAAATATGAATTTGGTAAAGAATATAGAAAAACATTCGTCTCTGTCTTTCTCTATTTCTCGTTTTATCTTCATTCTCGACGAAGTCTTTTTGTATATCGCTCGATAAATCTTCCCTCGAAATCCTCGAGTCGCATTAATCTTCGCGAAAACGAGCGTACGTGTGGAATTCATTTCAAGTTTATTCCGTATGTTAATTGACGTTGATCGACCGTCACTGACCTTCGTCACGGTGCGGACGAAAGTCTTTCGTACAGTTTGTTGAATCGCGATAACGCCGCTGACTATGCGCGGCTTAGGACCTACCCCAATCAAAAGCGAGACTAACTAAACGAACTGCGCTCTCCGCCAGGGCACGGTAATCGTCTCGAGTCACGCGATGAGAAGAAGGCAAAGTCTGAAAAGCGCAAGGGAGTCTGTCGCGTGCGTTCCACCATTCACTTGGTGGTGGTTCGGCAGACATTAGCGATAATGTGAAATCTTCGTCGAACAAGAAAAGCTTGTACTATGTATAGTACGTAGTCATAGAAAACAATATGAATATTATATAAATATTAAAATTGCAAACTATTATAAAACATTATTAGAGAGAGAGAGAGAGAGAGAGAGAAAAAGTACAGGAAAAAAAGTACATAACAGGTCGCACTAATTCGATGAGTCACAAACATCGAGCCGTCGTAGTTCAAACAAGATCATCCCCTTTCTCGCTCACGCTGACCCGTCTCGCTAACGGGATTAGGACTCCTTTAATGCGCGAGACCATTAAATCACCTCGATCCTATGAAATCGAACGGCTCAGTCATTGTTTTCATGCGTTTCACGGAACTCTCGCACAAGGCTCGCGTCGAGCGGAACTAATTGACATATTTCACAGACGGTTCTCGAACGAAACATCACACGAGAGACGAAAATCTTTTTTTTTTTTTTTTTTTTCAATGGCGAAGGTCGATCAAATTATAATTTATAAGAAGCACTTGATTAACCTTGAGATCGAATGTGAATAATTTATTGTGTTAAATGTTGTTAAATTAGAATACTTGATAACGTGCAGGTATTTTATTATAAAAGAATGTACGAAAATAATGCGTCACACAAATTTGTTATTACTTTTTCACGTGAATTTGTGTTGCATAAGAAGAAGCAATTATTATTTTACATAAATGTCTCCGCGTGAAATCTCTTCCCTGACAAGCACCAAATACAATCTGTCAGTTCGGCGCTTTAGAGAAGCGTGAGCGCACTTAGGGCGAGCGTGAAAAAAAAAAGCGGTCTTCTCCGCGATTCAACGACGGCGGCGATAACGGCGGCGTCTCCATCCCATCGATGAGTTTTCAGCCGGGGGCGGATATAGTTCGCACGAGCCGCACGGCGCGGTGCATCTGGCCGCCCGGTATATAATATAACACGAGAACTATAGTCGCCGGCTAGACTGCACCCCTGCACCCCCGCATGACCGAGGAGAGAAGGCCGGCGCAGAGACTGAGAGAGAGACAGAGAGAGAGAGAGAGAGAAAGAGAGAAAGAGAAAGAGAGGGACAAAGAGACAGAGAGAGGCAGACGGAGAAGCACGGGAACGACGGGTTAGGCAAAGTGGGTGGGCGGGTGGTTGGTCGGGTTGGTTGGTTAGTTGGGTTTCAGGCAGGCCCCGCGAGGGAGAGTGAGCGAAACGTGGGTGCGAACGCGCCCGACGGAGACGATGAGAGAGGCGGCAGGGAAGGCAAAGGGAGAGACAGGGTGACCGAGTGAAAGAGAAAGAGAAAGGACGCAGCGGGGGCGAGAGCTCAGCCGGTTCGAGGTAGGGGGCGCTGGCTAGACACCGCTCAGACGGTCCAGGGGGTCGCAGGGGATAATTTCTACAGTGGCGTCGACGCGCGCCGCGAGACGCATTTGATGACATTTCGATGGAAATTGCCGCCTGAGCATGTGCAACGCGACGCCGACGCCGACCTCCCGGAATTGTCGCCTGCTCGCACCTGCACCGACCTTCGCCGACGCACGTGTCCTGATTAGATATGCATGGCGCAAATGCACGACCGGTGGCATCGGTCTCTACCGTCCAGGTGACTGTCGCGATACTTGACGCGCGTTTAACGCGTTTAAGTCTCTCGAATGATAATACATCAAGAGACCTTGTTTGATGAAATGTAAATCTTATTTGAGAATGTGTGTTCAAACATATATATATATATATATTTTTTTTTTTTTTAATGCATCACGATCTATTAATATTGTCTACGAATATATCTGCTATTTATATGTAATTTATAAATAAAGCAGAGGTCATTATAATACAACATATAATAGTATTTGTAGATACTAAAACACATGATCGATCATACGAGCACTTTTTAAAATAAATATTTGTCAATCCCCCGCTTTCTCTTTTATAAAATCTCAACGCCAACAATTGATGTTTGTATTCTTACAATATCCTGGTGCCATGCGTTAATTTACTTTGATGCATTTAAAATCTCTGTGGCGCGCGCACGCTACGCCATTGCATCGGCATAAACCAGGGATGCGGCGAACTGTTTTTTATCAAGTGACGATAGAGAGTTCGCACTTGGACCGAGTCGGGTCGGTCCAGGTCGAGACGAAGAGGTACTTTAGATGAGGAGACATCTGTCATTTCTATAGTTTTCTCATAAGAATGTCGCGCGGAACCATCGCGTTTTCTTGCCATCGATACTCCTTCACGGGAAAAAGAAAATATATTTCTGTCTTAAAAGTATTTCGATGTTTTTTGACGGTAAATACCATTTTTAGTATCGTACTTGGCAAACAGTTTAAAAAAAGTTTTTCTTACTCTTAGCGCAAAAATGAATCTCTTTTAAAATAGAGACGAAGAAGCAAAGATTTGCTCAATTAAAATATTCATTTCTCACAAATAAATGTTATTGCAACTATATAATAATTGTTTCGTTTAACGAGCTTTTCTCATCGGATATGCACAATATGTTCCAGATCCGTTACGGGATGTATTTCAATCGCGCGAAGTTTCTTTCTGAGAGACGAGATTATTTGCATTTGTCGTGAAAACAAGCAGATACTGAATTTTTTTACAGCCTCACGTTACAACCGGTTGGGAATTTGTTCAGTCATCGCGAGCTAGGTTGTAGTTGAATTAATGCACGTTGAATTAATGCTTAATAACATGCAAATCATATAGCGACGGCTCGCTGTCGCAGCCGCTCGCTACGTTACAAAGTCAAAAGGAAGACGTTGCTATTAAGGTCGCCCGAGATAAAAGCGGGATTTCCTGACGTTGCAAAGTGTTACTCATTCTCTTTGTAATTCCGCTGCTCGCGCGTTGTTCGCACAGTTTAAAAAATACAGAGCTATCGAGATGTGACGAAACTTCTAGCGCGGCGTATGTCATCGATACTTTGTACCACGCGCACTCATCGCAAATTTTTTTTATTCCATTCTGTCTCTCCCTCTCTCTCTCTCTCTCTCTCTCTCTCTCTCTCTCTCTCTCTCTTTCAGCTTTTCTACGTTTTTTATATTTACTAACGTGTGAAATCCATGTATGAATTGAAATTGCAGTAATTACGATGATCGCTGCATGTAATCACTTTGGAACGCGGAATTACTGTAATTCTCTTATAATTGCTCGTAATACAGTAATTGCACGTGGTTAATTGTGGTAGTGCCTCAAATTTACTCGAAGTCCCGCGTAATCAGTGTAATTAATATGTTGATTGTCGATTTATGCCAGATTCGCTGTACAAAATCACCAAAACTGTTACTCCAACTGTAACAGATTCTCGAATCAATTTTTGCTCTGTTGACTCTTCTTGAAAAATTGTGTCATTTTCGAATATATAATTCAAAATAACATCTATTATTATACTTAGCGTCGAGACGCTTACCGCGTCTCTTGATACATCATCAAAGATAAAAACAATGAGATAAACTATGATTTCCTCTTACTAACATCTTCTGAGAAAAGAGACAGTGTTCGAGATTAAAAATCAAAAGAATTGTGATAACGATGCGACGGGTATCGGGGCATTTCGTGTTCGCACGGTTGACGATGTTGTGTCTCGTCGGTATTCTCCCGGAAGCGTGACCAACGTTCTCCCGGAAGCGTGAACACGAGGCGGCGAACGACCGGCCGTTGAGGGCAGGATACGGCGGGGACAGGTGGCTGACCGACGTCCGCAAGTGGACAGGAAGGAGGACATCGGGACTCTGATGCCCCGGAGGGATGACAGAAAGAGAAAGAGAGAGAGAGTAAGGGGGGGGGGGGCGACAGGAGTTACGGTTTCGTGGTCGTTCTGTGCGTGCAACGTAATTTCCCGCAGCGCCGCCGTCTGTCTGTCCATCCGTTCGTCTGTCCGTCCGCGACGACGCGACGCGTCGCGACGCCCCGCGCGCCGCGTCGCACCAGCATACGTGCACACACCGTTTACGCCATTGTTCCGGTGGCTCACCCTCTCTTCGTCCCTTCCTTTTCCTTTCCGCATACGAAATCGAACATTCCCGCGTTTCCTCCGTCGGGATATAACGCGATCTTGCTCGGGCGAGACGGCATCTCCAAGTGGCACGCTCTCCGAGACGTCTAGACGCTTTACATCGCGACGTACAGTATAGCGGGCGTGCTCGTCTCGCCTCGTCTCGTCTTCTCCCCCGTGGATCCCGCCGGTATCGAGATTCCCCGTGTTACGTCTCGACGATAGTTCGGAGGATGAAAAGTCACCCCTATGGTGGCTTTGAATGAACAAGCGCGATCGAAGAAGCTCTCCTCGACATTCATCGCTGCGTTCAATAAAAAGTGTAAATCGTTTGGCTATTATTTTTTTTTTTTTGTGACATCGCAATTCCCATATCAAGTATCTTCTTTAAAAATTCATATTCTCTAAATATCGTAAATTTTATGTATTTTATTTTGCGTTTATATATATTGTTTTTTTTTTTTTTTACTGAAACTTTACATGTTAAAATGGACGACCTGTATTATTACTCAAAGTAGTAATTTTAGCGCTCATTACAATTTAACGCGCCACAATTCCCATGAATTATAAACGAACCCTTTTCTTCGAGACGGTCGCATCGATCCATTTTCGAGAACGAGGCACCTTGGCGGCGACCTTGCAGTCTCGGCGATGAATATATATATATAATTGGATAATGCGATTGCATCTACGGAAGGAAAATATAGAAATACATTCGGTATATTGTATCAACTTGAAAAAAGTAAATAAATCCGCGCAAACTTTGTGAACGCTTTTTTCGATTTCACGCGAAAAAAAATCGAGATGACGAATTTGAAAAACTGTTGCGAGAAACTCGCCTCGATCGCAGAGTCCGATGCTCGACGCACGTGTTACTTCGACGAAGGTACAACGTGAATTGAAAGGTGTGCGTCGCGATGCAGCTGTTACTCGAAAACACGCGCTCGGTAAACGTGGCTTTTCGCATTCCTCTCCCCGGCTCTTTCGACGATCCGAAATCGAACGCACGAGTACTAACGAATTTTCGTGGATCAATTACTGATGAACAATACACACGATGCTCCGGAACTTTTGCGCGCGTATACTTTTCCGTGTAAACAGAAATCTGTCATAATATTGACGTGTCATACAGAAATACATTCGGTATTGTACGATTGTTAATACATTTTTTTTTTTTTTTATAAAACTTTACCTATTGTATAGTTTTTGATCGTCAGTTTTTAATTTTTTTTACAGGTTTTAGTAATTCTATTAATTAATAACATCGGACATTCCGAGAAAGAATAATGAAATTCAGTCATAAGTATGTTGATTAAAAGCGTATAATGCAATATATTGAGTTTCTCTAAAACGAAATATAGCATGTTTTATATAACTTTATGACAATTACTCGTCACAAGTTCTTTATTCAATATCTTATTCTTCTGTTGTCGAAAAATTATTTCTTCTCGAATAATATTCCGCACGCGTCGAGACGAGATAAATACAAAATGTGAGATATTTCGAAAATTCTGTGTTTATATACACATACACAGTATGTCTTTATTTCTGATTTTCAACGCTAGATGGAAAAAACAATATCTACTTTCTCGATAGCGAAATTGTAAACTTAGCAGTATATAAAGGCGAAGCAAAGTAAATATGTATCCAGATACTGATGTGGAGTTACCGTCAATAAAGGCGGTACTCCCGGATATTTTTTGTCTCTTTTCTATCCGCTTATACAAAGACATCATAATTTTTGAATGGGGGGTTAGGTTAGGTTAGGTTAGCAAACCCCCCTTAAGCTAAGACAAACATAAATTGTTACCAATAAGAAGCTGCGAAAGAAGATGTTGCCGGAAAAAAGCAATCTCTGTTTTCCATGAATGCTAGAAGAAACCAGTGATCGTAAACGTTTGATAAATCGATTGATGTTTAAAAAAGTATGCAACTAATGTACTTTGTAATTGATCATTTTATACATTTTTCAAATATGTGTATGTGTGATTTGTGTATAATTTATAAAGTTATTACTGTATATCTAAATGAATTATTTACAAGTATGAATATACATATAGTCATAACTTCTCGATATTTTAGCATCGACGCGTGCGACCGATCAAGTCGTTCTAAATATAAACTTTCAACGTCCGCTGTCAATATTTCACCTTAGAAGATACGTGGAACTCGTAATGATATTCAGAGTATTAAACATTCATACGCTCTTCCTCCCTAATAAAATGGAACGCTTAATGGAGCACTTTCTCAATGACGCAGACAATGGCAGGTTAAAACGTTTATTGAAGGCCAAGAGGACTGCAAGTAGCTAGATAATCAGATGAACCGCGAGGAACCGAGCGAAGAGAGAGAAGAAAAAGAGAAGAAAGAGGAGAACTCGCGGCGAGACAATGCGAGAACGAAGCAACGACGAAACGAGGGACAAAAACATCAACGGTTATAACTGTTGTGGCTGTGACTGCGGCGAGGACGTCTGACGTCTGGCGCGGGTGAATTGCACTTGGGGGGGGGGTTACGGTCGGAAGGGACGGGGGTTACAAGGGGGATGGCGGACGTGATACTCGGAGCGAGCGGGGCGATTCCGTAGGGTGGTTCCGAGGATTTCGGCTTTTATTCGAGTCGTTTCGTCTTCCTTTCGGCGATGGATCCTGCGTCTACTGGGGGTCTGCAGCGGACAGCTCTGCAGCTAGCTCTTCACTTTGATCCGCCTTTTTCTCGGAATTTCACCACGTACGCGCAATGCCGCGTTCCGACAGATAGAATTAAACCACTGCGATTTAAGCGCACTTACGCGCTGAATCGAAAAATCGAAATTTGACAGCGCCGGTAAACGGAGCTTTTGTAAGCGTTTTCACGTGTCGAATATTTGTATAATTGGTTTTAACAATTCGCATATAAATAAAAAATGAGAGAGAAATATGAAAACGATTTTTTCTTTTACATCGCGATATTGTTACTTCAACTCTGACAAGAAAACAAAAATCTCTTTCGGTGTGATTTGTGTATTTTCAGCTTGTTGCAATATATAAATGACACAGCGCAATCGACACAATATAATCTGCGCGTTAAATAGATAATAATACGTGGATGTGCCTATACAAGTGTGTTTTTCGTATCTATTCCGAAGATACGACGCATTTTCAAGAACGTTGATGTCACAAAGCAAAGTCTAGGCGCGTATACATTCGACAAATAAACTTTACGTCGTGATGTCACCTTCATTTGTTTTTTTTTTATTACCAAGACTCTACACATTTATTTATTACGCGTAAGCATAAAGATTGAATCTTACGCTCTCTCATCATCTCACAAATGTGCGCAATATATATGACTGAAGACTTTTTATCGGATGTAAACTTTTGCTATTTTAAAACCTCACGCGATTTCTGTTGTTTTTGCAGACAAGCGACTCGTCATCCCGTCAGACGTCAATCGCGAAGACACTGGGCGATAAAAGTCGCGCTCGTGTGTTGATAAGAGACGATGTTTTCGTTGAATTAAATACGCACGCGACGAGAAAAGAATGAATGATTTTTATTTCCGCACATCGCCTGATTTTGTTATGTCTAATTTGTCTTATCGGGCGTGTGCGCACACGCGCGTAATTCAGAGAGCGAACCATATATTACAAGTTATCTCTTCTTAGAAATTATCTCCGCTCCGCGTTACGAGCAATAAAGTGACTTTCGTGTTACGTCGAATTGCGAAATAACGCGCGTGAGGTTTTACATTATACTTCGTCTCTACAGTTAAGAATAATAATTTATAATGTATCGCGATATTGTAGCTATATTTTATATAAGTTTGTTTTGAAACAATTATTCTCTTGAGTGAGAAAAGAGAGAGAGAGAGAGAACAAATTTTTACACTTATTATTGAATAAATAATATTTTGTAATATGATACAAACACTATGTAGCATAATTTATCTACATATATACGCGCGCGCGTTTTTTACCGAGACAAGAAAATCATCTTCGGACCGTATCTCTTCAAAGACGCTCTTCTGAAGCTTTACGCGTAATTTTTGCAGACGTGATCACGGTCGTCGCGCTGCTTCTCTCCGACCATCGTCGTCGTCGTTGTCGTTGGACCGATGTGTAAGCGCGGCGGCCGGCAGAAGTCGACCGAGAGATAAGATCTCTTCTCGTCGTGTCCCTTAGATTAAGGCGGCCGTAAAGGGAGGCAAACGAGAGGCGGTGTTAACTTCTTGTTTCACGGCCGAGGCACGGAAATAGTGAGTCATTCCGGCGCGCGCTGCGTCGCGCCGAGAGAGAACTTTGCCGGAGGACTACGGTTTTCACGTAATTCGCGACAAAGAGGGAGGGAGTAGGATAGTATTCATCGCGCCTCCGGGGTTTCGCGAGAGGAGGCAGGACGAGAGCCGGACAGTGGCGCGGGGTCGTAAAAAGTTTCTCGCTCGCACGAATGAGATTGGGTCGAGTGTGTGTTCACGACGACACGGCGGCGACAAGAACGACGACGACGACGACGATGACGACGACGACAACGACACCGCGTTGATTTTGTCGCGGCTGCTCGTTAAAACGCGAAAAAAGAAGAAACCGCGATGCAGAAAGATGAGAGAAAGAACGCAACACTATGTGGAAGAGGCAACGCCGGGCGCGCGCGCGTCCTTGCGAGTTATGATTATTGCCGCACGGTCGCGACTTTACAACCGGCTGTGTTACTCGTAGAAGCAATTGCATGCGCGCACCTTTGCATCCCCGGGACATCCTTTCCTTTATTCTCTTATTTTCTCTCAGTGTTATAGAAATTACCGAAGGAATTTATTGTCGAGCGCCAAAAAAAAAACACACGTTTATATTAATTTGTTAACGATCTAAAATGCTAATTTTTCATCAATGCTCTTTTGCGCACCACATATATAATGCACATCGGGGAGAGACAGCGATATATTTGTTACAGATGTTAATACATGTTTTTCACATATGTGACCTTTGTTCTCGACGCGCTTCTTCGTGCAACATTCGCGCGTCGAATTAACGCGCGCACGTCTGTGTGTTGAGCGATTTACGCGGGGAGCAATGAAAACGGCGTATGGGGTCGCAAAAGCGGAGGTATTTTGCTCTCGCGCAACAGTCGCGCGCCCCATTCACCAATCCCCCCTTTATTCTACAGGCTACTGGCATTCGTTGCTCTCTTCGTAAATCGCTCAACACACAGACTACCGAAGCGATACAATATTTCTCGTTGCCGTGTGTCGCGCCGCCGCAACGCGCCGCCGCTGCGCTGGCCGCGAATGACATCGGTCGCTTCGGTGCGATACCAATAAATACGGACTTTGCGAGAACGACGGCGGCGCGACTCGGTCTCGCTGGCGGTATCTCCGAACGGCTTAATGGCGCTGTTAACTGCCGTATTATTTAACGTGGATTTATGCATCGGAGCAGGCCGATTAAAACGCCACTGCGGTTAGCGAAGGATGGCTGCCGCGCTTGAGGGAAACGGTGAGGAGAAGAGAGGAGAGGTATGTAGGGATAAGGATGCACAGACGTTGGTCGCCGTATCTCGTGCTCTTAATCCCTCGTTATAGCTCGCTCTGATAAACAGCCGCTCCCGGTGGCGGCAAAGAGAGTTCGTCGCGCCGACGGTGAAAAATGCGGTAAACGATTACGACGACGTTACCTTCGGCGACGTGTGAACCTCGTCGTGATTCAACTTAACGCGTCGGGGAAGAGGTCCGTCTTTCTTCCTTTTGTCGCGATTGAAGCGTCCCGGTGCGTACAACACGCACCCGCCTTAAACGTCCCCTTTCTTCGGACTTATGAAAAAAGATCGCGAGAAAGTTCATGTGTCGCAAATCTACGACGTAAACGTCGCGTTCTTTGTGTTAATATTTATAAAGAGCTTTCTCTTCTTTTTTATGAAAAGAATAATTGACAAAAAATAAGCTTCTTATAGTCGTCTCGTAAATATAACAATTCGCTCTGCAACGTGAAAGATTGAGCGATGCGTAAATTTTGTATTTCCTGGAGATTGCAACCGTTGCATTCAGCGCGGAAGTGTGCGCGAGAATCGCGCTTAAGTCGGGTCGGGAGCTTTCCAGGACGAAGAAGAGAGAGAAATCCCTGGCACGCGGAGAAACGGAATAATTCTACGCGTTCGCGATGCATACGCGAGTGGCTGTCGACAAGGGTGTTGGGAGGGATAACAAGAGAGAGAGAGAGAGAGAGAAAGAGAGAGAGAGAGAGAGAGAGAGAGAGAGAGAGAGAAAAAGACAGTCGTAGGGAAAATGAGAGGGGAAAGGGAAACGCGGTGGTTGGAGCGGCGGTCTCGTACATCATCCAACGTCACGATCGCTGCCAATGGGATCTTGGATATCAGGTGATGCTATTGGGGATTTGCATCTCCTGGTCGCGCCGAATGCATGAGAGAGGCGAGGTAGCTCTCTCGTCCGTGAGCCGGTTGGCGCGACGAGAACGATGGGAAATCCGGTTGTGCATATATATATATATATATATATATGCGCGAATAAGACGAGGACGCAGACAGTGCGCATATGGGGTGCTTCGAAATTAAGCTGTGTTACATATGGGGTCGAATTCTTTAATAAATTTTCTTTGACAGATTTTCGCCGAGATAGATTCTGTGATATGTATCGAAAAAAACAAACAGAACACGCGCTCCGCGTATTTTGTTACTTTAATTGTACAAAATAATGCAATTATCAACAAGATATACGAGCAAAACAAATTTAATTCGATATTTTATAGATATTGTAAAAAGGTTAAATTTGTTATTTTCAAATGTGTGGGAGAGGTTCGCAACGAAATCTCATCGAAAGCTTGACAAAATTGATGGTGCGTGCCGAGAATTAATATGAGCGATGAGCGAGCAAAATTTTCTTTTGCTGTCAAGAGATCATCTGCAAATTTGTCACAGTAATTCACGGCGTTTGATAGGCATTTAATTCAGGACCACCCTGTAGTTCTCGCGACAAGCACGAGAAAGAGACACAAGTAGATAGCTAGATAGTGGAAACGGGAGAAACGAGGAGAAACGGAACATGGTCGATGTGTCTAGCTAGCGCAACCCGGCTGACTGGCTGGCTGGTTCGAGTAGTAGCTAGCTAGCTGGCTGGCTGGCTGGCTGGCTGGCTGGCTGGCTGGCTGGTTCGGCTGACTGGATCAACCGGGGACCGTCTAGCTCGCGTCTACCCCGCCAGCCCGGCATTATCTATACGTCTAGACACCCCTGCGCCACCGAGAGAAGACCATAGCGGTTTGGCGCTCCGCTTGTAATTTACAGCGCGCTCCGCCGTGTCTCTACACCCACGAACTCTCTCGCTCCTTCATCCCTCTCTCTTTTCCTCCCTCGCCATCATTCTCTCTCTCTCTCTCTCTTTCACTCCTGACGGCAGCTAAGATCGCGCCTCGTATGTACTTTCTCGCACTTGAGTTTTTCCGCGTGCCCTCACCGTTTCCTTCTTTCCTCTTTCCTGCCTCTCCCCATCTGACGCCCCTTCATTTTTCTGCCATCCGATACCGGCTCGAGTGACTTGGGAGATCGGAAGTTCACCGACGCTATCGTAAATCTCGCATCTAAATTGCAAGATCGGTTTTCTTATCATGTAAAACGCGAAACGCAACGAGAACGGGATAATTTAGTGACGTAGCACTCGAATTGTTATTTTAAAATACTCGTAAATTTACGACTATTTATTTGAGAAGTGTAAAATCACAGGCATTTTTAATTAAAAGCGGATAGACAAAGAGTAAGTTACTTGCCAAGTTTACCAGTTAGGAAACATGTGTCTAATTGTAAAGAAAGTTTACAAAAATTCTTCATTTCGGATAATTAAATTTTCAATGTAACGTAATGAATTTCCTTGTCGATTTAAATAACTCGCATAGGAACGTGACGACTGGCGCAAACCTCCATCCGCGATAAAATATAATACACATTTGCGACTCGCTCCCGCCCGTTGATCCATGGACGCTATGTTTGATCAGTTCCGTAACGAAAGGATTAATACGTACTGATACGCGCAAATATATCCGCAAATTGGTAGAATGCTTTGCACGTGATCTCCGTTCGGAATTTTTCCCTTCCGCCGTCAGACTTTTTTTTTATATGACTATTCTATAGCTGTGTTAAAGAGAAAGCTCTGTTAATCCCCCGGGCACTAGATAAAAACAAACTCCACTCGAAGCACGAAATATGCGTCTGCGGGGCCGAGAAGCAAAGCAAAGTTTCAAATCGATTCTCCGCTAAATAAGCGGCGCGGTAAGCGCTTTAATTTAGGATTGTCGGTATCGGCTCGCATTTCGCCGAAACAATCGTGACTCCCGCCGAACTCTGTTGTTTTTCACACGCAGTGCGTTGTTTTTTCAAGATTTTATTCGAACAGATAAATCGATACAAGGTTATCGCTATTTTGACACACAACTCGCGCTACGATGTTTTTTTTTACGGATTTAAACTAAACGAATAATACATCGCGCGAAATGAATCTCGAGCGCGCTACCAAAATACATGTTGTTTTTTTTAACTTAGCAGATTTATTTGTTCAGATTTATAATTCAAAAAACACATCTAAAAAAAAAAAAAAATAATATTCAAAAATTAAACAAAATATTCGAATATGTCACGACGAGTTTTTCATATCACATTTTATTCATTATCCAGATCTCTCTCATTCTAATTCCACGCGAGAATCTTGTCGCTTTGCATTCCTAACATCACTAAAGCGGCGAACTACTCGGATAGTAGTTATGCCAGAATGACAGGTGGATACGGCGACGAACTTTCGAATTTCGAAACGGCGGGTGAGAGACGGAATGGCGCGGGGATTTTCTCAGGAATATTGTAGATCGAGCAGCTATGCAGATTGCGACGAAGATAGATAGATAGATAAACGGGAGCAGACCGAGACACGAAGAGCGCGAAAAGACAGAGAAAGAGAGAGAGAGAGAGAGAGAGAGAGAGAGAGAGAGAGAGAGAGAGAGAGAGAGAGAAAGAGAAAGAGAGAATAGCGACAGTGATGAAGACGCAGACGATGACGTCGAAGTTAGGAGTTGAACGGGCTGACGCTTTAAGCGATGCAAGCTACAGACATTCCAAATAGCAGTGTCGAACGTAGATAGATTAATCGTAATCTGAGTACATTGCACTTTGCAGCGTCTCTCTCTCTCTCTCTCTCTCTCTCTCTTTGTCTCTCTGATACTTTCCTTTGTTCTTTAAAAATGTTTACAATAATCAGTAAATGTTCTTCTCTCCCTTATGTTCTGCACAGTTTTTTTTAATCTAATTATCGACGACCAATGCTGATAAATCTAGATTCCATATATGTATATATGTATATATATATATATTGGATAGATCTTCTGCGATTAATCTTCAATTACTTTACACGTGTTCTCTCTCTCTCAAAAAAAAAAAAAAAAAAAAAAAAAAAAACAGATTTCTCATTCGCCGTGTAATTCGCGAGAGCAATAAAAACATTTCTCGTTTCTTCCGAAGAAATCGAGAAAACTTCATTACTACTTATCATACGTCGCGATAACTATAGTAACAGGTCGAGATTATCGAACAAACCGCGCATAGTACGCTTCTTACGGTCGGCATTCATTATTGAAGATCCTGTTCGCGCGAAAACATATCCACATAATGTCTGACGAAAAACAAGACAAACCGATCATAGTGGTTGATAGATTAGTCCCCGTGAAACTCGGCAAAAGCAAAGTGATCGCCGATAATATTCGGTAATAATAACATTCGATATAAAAAAAGACAGAGTTCGCGTTTTGCGAACATACGATACATTGATGCGAGTAGTTCGTCGATTTTTTTTTTTTTTTAGTAAAGAGGTGAATTTTCTCGAGAATGCATCACGTCGATCGTGGCTGCAAAGGTACCGGTATTTGACCGGACAATTTTTCCACGAGGTAAGGACTCAAAAAATCGCGAACGTGCGCATATACGCACGCGAGTGATGCGGTATAAAAAAAAAAAGAAGAAAGAACGCGCAAACCGCAGACGAATTTTAAATGTGTGTTTTTTGCGGGTGTCACTGACCGTAGGTGTTGGCGGAGGAATGCAGAAAAGCGGGACTTCCGGTGGACACTTTTGAGCGTGACTTGCCGGAAGACGCGGCCGAACGTTCGCCAATTCCTTTGAAACCCTCGCCGACATTCCCGAGAACTACGTCCGCCGAGATCGGCCATCGATCCTCCCGCGCGGAATACAGTCTGGAATTCGCGGGTCGTTTGTACGTCTCGCCAAAGTGGACGATTGAACCCCCCACGGACACTCCGGAATTGCGCGCGACGCAACAGAAATTTCTCTTTCTGGGTTGAAGTCTCTGGGTGATACAAAAAATGGAAAAATATAATAGAGATAAAAAAAAAAAAAAAATGATGCGCGCGTCACATCAGTATCGATGTAGATATTCGTGTGTCGTCGATAGTGTAAATAAATCAGATTTAATAAACGATTTTTATAGACACGTGTTATGTTATTATAAAAATGGCAAGTGTTCTCTACAACATGATGTTCGTCCCGTTCTGTCTATCAATCGCCATTTTTATATTTAGACACATAATTCTTAATGGTCGCCTTATATTTTATTGACTTTTACCTATCAAAGAAATAACAGTGCTTATGTGTATCGATAGCGATAGATCTTATTGTGTATATTTCGCGTAACAAGGCGACGCTGTGTATAGTTGCATATTGACATAATTGAGTGATCCTACTCGAGATAACGTTAATTCGGGGAGAAATTAATTATGTTACAATAAATAATGAATTATTACACGCACGCAATTAATTGCGTGCCAATTATCTATCATCGATATGCAGTTGTCAATAATTGAGTTGTTAATAATTTACCTTTTGTATCTTCGACGCACTTGGCTGAGAAAATAATACAAGATGTGCGATGATTTGAATCGATAGATCAGAGCGGTGGATGATCACAAATATTGTAAACACTGACACTACACACATTATCGTGGTTTACGATAAACCAACGCAATTTCGCAAAGAAAAACATTGACGACACATAGTTTTATCCGCGGAATTTACTTTCGGATAGTGACAATATTGCGAAAAATAATGTGAACAAATTCAAAGCGACTCCGCAGTCGCTGCGACGCGTGCATAACTAAAATGGCTGCCGCAAGTCACTGATACGTCAGAATCGCATTATCGAAGAAAGCGATATATATCGATATTGCGATATATCGGAGTATCGAGAAACTGTTGTGACTATAGCGGCGTCCACAATCCATTTTATCTAAAATTAACATTAAAAATTACTTTATCGAACAAATACAAAAAGTAAAAAAATCGATGTTATCGATTATTAATCCGCTTAATTATTATCGACAAACATATTTATACATAAATATACTTTTAACGATTGTCAATTTATTGCACTTTTTACGCAGTTTTTATGAGAAGAAATATAACTGAAAATATGGCACAAATTCCATCGATTGTAGAAAGTCTATTTTACAACTAGAACATTATTTACAAGAGAAACTCGCACAATAAATATTACAATATTATAAAGACCACGGATTTTAAAATTAAAATTATCGTTGTATGCTAGAAGTATGAAGAACACTAATAGAAATAATTATTTAAATGTATAAATAAATCTAGAAAATATAGAAATAAGTTTAGAAAAAAGTATAAAATCTAGAATAAAGTATAAAAATTTATTTATTTTTTCATTACTTTTACTAGTATCTCGTGTTTGCAATTATATATACATAATATTTATATACCAAAGACCTTTTGCTTTAGCGTCGGTGGCAATTTCTCCGACAATGAGGTTGGATTCACCTCAATTGCAACCAACTCCTCGTTATTCAACCAATTCAAATAGACAAGATGCTGCAAATAATAAATTCATATTTCGTCATTTTTATCAGTAATTGCTTAAAAAGAAATGTGTTTAAATCGACAATTTTACCTTGTACTTCTTGACAATTTGAAATGCGAACTGAGATTGTGAGCTTGAAAGTGAGTTGCTGTCTTCTGTAACTTCTCCATTTTCACGTTTCGGAATCTTTGCTTCCTTTTCTGGCACTTCGCCGGTTTTGTTGATAACGTATATACTTGAATCGTCTTGCATGATTATAATGTTTTCATTACTAGGATCGAATAAGATGTTTGTTACCGGGAACGGACGTGCCCACCATTGTTTCGGCAGCCGACTTAGGAAATTCTTGGAAAATTCTGTGTACTGTCTATTTGGTATGTTATATTCGACAATCTGGAAAAAAAATCAATCTTTTTTAAATTATTTATATTAATTTGCTGTTTTTAATTATCTCAATTTACAGAACCTATGTTTATTCGTTTACTATTATGTGCATATGTGTGTGTGTCTTATAAGTTTATCTTACTTAGATAACTGAAGGCTTCATAAAGTCCATATGAACGGATAACTCAAAATAACGGGCTTATAGAAGCAATTACGTCTAATATCACGATATAAAAATAAAGTCGTAAGAATACGGTTGTACAGATTCATTACGAATTTTTACTGCCGCAGGTCATTAATGTACTTTATGACGACATATTATATTTTTACCGGTTATTATGTTAATGCTTGTGTATAACGTACGGAAGAGCTACGTATTACGCAATTTAAAATCACATATAGCACGTCATTCGTTTACCTTATGATCGGAATACACTATGACGAGATTTAGCGTGTCCTTTTGCACGGCCATAGCTGTCGGCGGACAACTGTATTTGGGTAATTTCCATGCTTTGATCGATTCCGGTGTGATACCTTCTCCAATAAAATACGTAGCAATTATGGACTCCCGATCCGCGAGTACAAGATATCTGTTGTCTGGAGAGAAACACACGAGACTGACGTTTCTGATGGATTCTTTTGTCGTCTGGAACGAGCCGATCAAGTTCAAACTCAATTTGTAGACCTTGAACAGCGTCACAGTGTTCTCTTTTCCGTCGTTGTTGATAGTGGCGAATAACTTGCCGTTTGTGCTGAACAGCATCTTCTGTATTCGGTTCATGGATAAATCGGTATCGTTTCTGAGCGTCAGTTGAGCGTCTCCTTCTACCACATCAAAATTAAAGACTCTAATGTGAGTGTCAGTTGAGTACGCGATTGTTTTGGAGTTCTTGTTGATTGCGTAGGAGATGATGCTTTCGTCACCCTTCGTCTTTAACTGAAGTAATTTTATGGGTTCTTCATCCAACTGATGCAGCATAGAATTGCCTATTAATTCTGGAGGATCTTTCGTGATTGTACCGAGTCTCCACAATTCCAGATAATTGGTGTACCGTAACAATATACATCGAGATTTTGGACAAATTGTGGCGTAAGGCGATTGAAGTAACGGAGGATATTTTACTAGATTTTTGGGTGGATAAGACGATACCGCTAGATATCCGTCTACTCCAGCTGAATAAAGCTTTCCGTTCGCTTCCACCAGAGCTCTGACATCATGAATATGCAATCTTCTTTCGATTCCTTTTACCCATTGCGACTTACCGCTTGATTTTAGAACTACCTTGCTGAAACTTCTTACAACCGGGTCCACACCCGCACAATACACCATATTCTTTTCATATGACAAGGTAACGGATAATATATCGGCTGTATGACTCTCATGGGATTCGATCAGTACTCCCATATGTGGATCCCAGAAGCACAGAAACCCCTGAGAGTCGCCAGATATGATTACATTGTCATCGGTGACAGCAAGGCACCAAATTATCGTGGCTTTTCTAACTTTAGTTCTTGTAGTAACCATTTTATGTATTGCGTGTCCAGATACAACATTCCATACTCTGATAGTATCTGGGGAACCGGTATAAATCATTTCGCCTGTATTATCCCATTTAATACACAAAATTCTTCCAATTTGTTTGTCAAATATTCTATTGTGAATTAATTTATCTTGTTGCACAGAAAAAATGTTAATATATCCATCTTCTGTGCCCACAGCCAAATACGTGTTCTCATGATTTACATCCATGCACCAGGCTGCACCTCCTATTACAGTGATTTCATACTTGATTCCTAATGTTGTTAAATCATACTCTACCACAGCACCATCGAGACCAGTCGAAAACAGTCTGGTACCGATCCAGAGTATGCTTTCCACCGAGTTTTCGGCGTGACCAGCGATAGTGCACTCAACAAACGGAGCACATCTGACGTTCCAGATTTCAATAGTATTGTCGCTTCTATAAAACAAAGAAAGATTAAATAAGTCATGTATAAAACGTATTATTACAATAAATAACTTTGTTGCAAGTTTATTATATAATACTAAAAAAATGCATCGTGACAAGTTCTTGAAACTAACCTCGCAAGAGCCAATTTTTCCGTTTTCGGTTCATGACTTAAACAAGTCACGGATTTTGGTTCAAGATTATAAAATCTGATATTGTGTATGCGATACGGAGCCATAGGTTAGATTTTTCTTATGTCTGTATTATTAAATACATGTAATTGCAAACAATTACAAATATATGTAATTTTATGTAAATCTTACCATGTGTAAAAGAGTACATAACTAGGTTTGGTTTGGTGCATATATGGCTCAAAGGACCGTTTCAAGCTAGTCCATACGCCATTCTAAGTCTTTAAAAATCGTGACACAGGTCCTAAACCGTGGTTTGGGTACAAGCCACGGAGTTGTACGTTCGTTAAAATTAATGATAAACCGAAAAAGTCGGTGTAAAAACACCGAGAATTGTCCAAAAATATCTAAGCGTAACTACGCACATCCAACCGGTATGGCTGATGCAACACTTCTTTTCTCTATATATAACACTACTGTGTGCACTGCCCACAGACTTCGGAGTACATAACTATACACAAGCAACATAACCAAAACTCACACACGTGACAAAAGCGGCGTTTTGTTGAAAATCGTAAGCCTAGCACACAAGAAAGAACTTATTTCTGATTGGTTGATCTTTTTATTACTTAAATATGTGTTCCTGGCTTTAGCGTATAACGTGAACTATAGATTTTCAATAATGCACAGGTTTTGGAATGTCAAAATGCAAGTTTTCTCTCTAAATTAGAACATTTGTATTATAGTTTATTGAACTTTAATTGTTAAATTTCAATATATACACTTAAGTTGTAACATAACTGCTTAATAACAGTCTATAAGCTATAATATCCGTCACTATAAAAAAATACTTGAATGTTTACAGCAATTAAACAATTTTTTATATATATAATCTAATATCGCTTTTATAGTTACTCCAATTTTTTACACAATATCGCACTTACTTAAAAAAAAAACTTTTTCTTCTGTTAAGTGATAAATTTTATTGCATTTAATTTTTTTCTTCTTTTTTACAATTTAAAATTCAAAAACTAAGAGTTCTAACTTAGAACTATAGAAAATTAGACGGAGACAAAAGAGTTCGATCGTTTTAGAAATTTTGAGGCATCGGAGTTGGCGGTATTGCGCGCGATACACTCGTTGTGAAATTTTTCCGCTTTCGCGATTATCATCAGAGATGTTGTTTCTCGAAATGTAGAACGAGAAAGGATCAGTCAAGAATTTTCAACGCATATGAAAAATAGGTCACGCAGCGTGGGCGAATAAAAAATAAAATATAACGCGCAAGCGCTACAACAACGCCTTAGGTCGGTCTACTAACTTCAAGTCGGTCTACTTCATATCGCTCGGATTCAGCGGCGTACTTCGGTTGAAACGCCGGCGCGTGGTTATCGAATGTTCCACGCAAAGTGTATATATAGTGTGGTACAGTACGTGTGATTGCGTCGTCCGGATTAATGTTCAAGTAAACACCAGCGAACACGGTTGGTCGTCTTATTGCGCTGTGCGTGCATCAACTTCCGCAAAAAAAAAACCAAAACATCTTCGAGTAACGAGGTAAACACACATCCGCATCGCAAATATTCGGAGAGCCGCACACGGACACAAACACGATTATCGATTGCGACTATTTCAAGAGTGCACACAGCAGTGACGCATCAAGATTGACGTGTGATATTTGTTTTCGCGTTCGGTATAAGATGTACAATCATTTCTTCGTTTTCGCGTTCGATGTTTACCCATCTTCGCAAACTGCGAATATGCTGCTTATTGTTTCAACACGCGGAAAGTAGAGCAACGCGGTAATAAGAGACTTTCGTGACGTCTTCGTGCACTTGACATCGCGTGCAATTTACGGAGACCACTAGAAAGCGCCATTGCCGCGGACTATATAATCACGATAGATTTTTCTCCGGTTCGATAATATACGAGCGCGGGGCTCTAACACGATCGAAGTTGATTTTGAAGGACAGTGCACACGGAGAATTGTGCACATCGAGAAACATTCGAATAATATTTGAATATTCATATTTCCCGGTGCGTACTTCGTCTTTTTTATATTTTGCGCGGAATGACATTATCGCGTTTTGTTGGAAAAACTCGAAACTTTATCTCTTATTGATTCAACCAAATTATATGTATGTGTCACATGTATGTTTTTACAAGTTTATCCAAGATAAAAAAAATGTATATGTGTAAGAGTCGTGTTAAGTATGACGTGTGTATATACACAAACCACACACATACGCGACATATTTGCATTAGATTTTTCCGGGAAAACTTCCTACAATCATGTACTGTCATTTAATCTCTCGCACAAACACATACAGACGTGATTATCACGCAATATCGCGTAATGAAAAATTCGTTATCGTGACAAAACTGCGAGTATCGAAAAGAAATATTTGGTAATTAGTGCACATCTTGTTCCGCCTCGCTGCGTACTATCGTCGAATTTTCGCGGATATTTCCGTCTTTGCTTGCATCATCGTTTACAAAACTACTGCGTGCTCCAAAATTGTGATACTCGAGTCATGCAATATAATACATGTTTATTGTTATAATACAGAATGGTTGTTTTTTGTTTTTAATAGATAGCGCGTGTGAGATAAGAATGCATTCGTGTGTAATAGCAACACATTGTACACAAAACTACACAATGTATTCTATACGTAATTACATGTGTGAATAATACGTGCTTGATACTAAAAAAACAGGACCTTTACGTAAACTAATGCTTTTTCAAACTAATTTTTATAATAGTTTAAATCTTTCTGAATAAAATAATCTGGATTATCTATTACAATTTATAAGCGTTTTAGTCAGATAGCTGGAAGAGTTCTATCTCTTATTGCTTATCTATTTAACATTAATAAAAGCATGAATCAGAGACCTTAGTGGAATGTATATGTATATATAAGTTTTTCCAGGTGTTTGCCCATGACTTTATGAACAAACGCATGAGACGTTATTTATGTCTTTATATGTATATATATATATATACTTCCTTAATTTGTATAAATTGCTATATCGTTACATAACTCTTTAACATATTTTATATGTCTGTCTGTATCTTGTTCTCATTGCATCTATATGTTTAAACATCTATTTACAAGAACTTTAACGATCAGAAAAATGAATTATGTACACATATTACTTTTCAAAAAATTATAAAAAAGAGAAACATATTTTTTAACATAGTTGTACACTTATTATTACAACGTGTGTCAACGTGTATTATTTAAAAGTTTCTTCTTTTATTAACAATTACACTATATATACAAATGCAATGTAACTCTGAGATGTAATATCTGCAGTAATTGTATATGTATTAAAAAGTTGCTGATTTAATTGTGAATTGCAGTTCTCTTAAATGTTTTTTTCCCTAATAGAAGCCTAGTTTATAATAATAGGTTCTTTTTCAGCTAAAAACCAAAAGATGACAACTTGGCAAGCACCTGGTGCGGGGTTCTATCCAGGGCAACAAGGTTCTGATCTATTTCTTTCCGTTTTTAATATCTTTCTTTACTTTATATTTTTTCCATTTTTTAATTATTTTATTGTTATATTCAAAGTTCACTTCAGCAGATTATTCAGTCAGCAACTATTGTCATATCGCTGGCATAAACACATATATACATTAAATACATTATTTCACACTTTCGATCATTATTTATGTATATATGATGACTTTTATTGCCATTAGAAAAATAAAACCCATTAAGATAAGTTAATATATATTCAGATATCAATTTTAGTTGTGTGGTGAAGAAGGTATGATTAAGAAATGCCATTAATAAGATAGACTCGTATATTTCAATACACTCACGCAATACATATCGCAACAAGCTGTATCAAGTGTAATTAACATATTCAAGATGCCAATTTTATTGCACAGTCATGGTAAAATTTAATTTTACAGAAACATAAAACACTCATTATATACGTACTTAGTTGGCTGCTGTTAGTGCACAGAGTTCTACAAGATGCTTATGATCCAGGTCGCATATACAATGTGTTGTAATGTTGATATCTATGTTTCCCAATTTTGACTGTGCAGGTCCGTATCCCCAGCAGAATCCCGGATATCCGCCACCAGAAGGTTATCCATATCCTCAAGGTCCTCCGGGATATCCTCCACCATATCCTGGTGCAAATCCACCAGGTATGTATATGTATATATAACTCACACTAATACTTTAAGAATTAAAAAACTGTTATAGCTGTTTATTCATGTATTATTCATTCGCATGTGAATAGGTCCAGGATTTATACCTCCAGGTGCTCCACCATACGGAGAAGCGCCACCACCAGTCAATCCAGAATACGGTGGAATACCACCAACAGGTCATCCAGGAATGTACGGGACGGGTTACGGGGAAGATCCTTTGCAGGATGAGGTCAAAGGTTTCGAATTCAACGATAAAACTATTAGGAATGGCTTCATTCGGTGAATATCATGGCCCTTTAAATTTAGTATTGTCTTTACGTGATAAATACATATACAAGACGGACATAAATGTATATTCTTCTTTTATAGGAAAGTGTATAGCATCTTGATGTGTCAGTTGGTTATCACACTTGGAATGATTAGTTTGTTCCTCTATCATGAACCTACAAAAAAATGGGTCAGAGGCCACACAGAATTGTTCTGGGTTGCCTTCGCCGTAACTATCGTTTTGCTTATATGCATGACCTGCTGCACCAACGTCAGACGTAAATCCCCGATGAATTTCATATTCTTGTTCATATTCACATTCGCGGAGGCTTTCTTGCTAGCTACAGCTGCATCGACTTACGACTCACAGGAAGTAAGTCATCTGAGAATTCTCTGAATTTTAATTTCGAGTATTGCAATGTATAAGTGCTGCATTACATTGTATATTTTTTTACTTTTATAAAAAATCTTCATGTACCTATCTATATAAAAATATTTTTGCAGGTCATGCTAGCTGTTGGAATTACGGCAGCGGTCTGTCTAGGATTGACCATTTTTGCATTTCAGACGAAGATCGATTTTACCGGACTTCACAGCTTTCTATTTGTTGCTACACTTATTTTACTTCTTTTCGGCCTGATCGCAATGTTCTGGCACGGCAAAATTATAACGCTGGTTTATGCTGCGCTTGGTGCACTAGTGTTTTCTGTATATCTAATTTATGACACGCAAATGATGATTGGCGGCAAGCACAAGTATTCCATCTCTCCAGAGGAATACATTTTTGCCGCGTTGAGTCTATACTTAGATGTTATCAATATTTTCATTTACATCTTAACTATTATTGGCGCTTCGCGAGATTAATTTCTGTCAATTCGAATATTTGACTTTTGTCCTAACGAAACAACCACTACAAAGTACACAGCCAGCTTTTACTTATTGCCGTCCTGCTCTGACTCTCTGTAGAATTGTCACACTGAGAGCGCAATGTAGGCGAGCAAACAATAAAAAGCATTGGTAATACTTCAATTTTTACGAAGGAATGTAACTTTTACAAATTTTCAAACATACTTATGTACGCAAACACAAACCTGGATGCGAAGTCTCTTTTTATCTTTAAATGAATATAAATCCGTATATATAATTAATAGAATACAGCTTAATAGCATACCTATATATTGTTATATTATTTGTATTATAAAAATATCATATTTATATAGTTTTACTGTTATTTTGATTAATATACGTATTTGTGTCACTTAAGATTGTTTTTTTCTTTGAAAAAAATAAGCAATTTGGTATCTTCTATTTTGTATTTCTTTGAAAAGACTCCAATATTAATGTGATTGATAAATGTATTAAAATGTGTCTAATTAAATATAAAGTTAGTATAATTAACGTAATGGTCATAAATATATATGTCAATATATAACACTCAACAATCTAGTTTATAGTATATTATATGACTGAAATCCCAGACAATCTTCAAAGATGCTTTGGATTGTCCATATAATGTGTTTAGCAACTTGAGATTGTATTCCTCTTCGTTCATGTTTGAATAATAAAATGTAATTTATCCTCTCTACTCCCTTCATATAATTTTCTCTTTTTCCGAATCTGAATAGTAATAAAAAAAAAAGAAAAAAAAAATATATATATACATAAAATTGTTTTCCCAGCTTTGTTCTCTCAATCTATATATGTACGTGCGATATGATATGTATGTGTGTATATCGTCTAGGAAACATAAGAAAACCAGTTTTTTTCGAAATTGTGAATATTTATATTTATAGTAAATCGGCCGTACACAAAACGGTAGAAGCTTTTAGTTTTAAGCTTTCTCACCTTAACTTAACGTACAAATACATAAGCATGTGTGGTGCGATTATCCACATAGGAAAGCGTTCAATATCCAAAAAGATTATAAAGATCAAAAGCTGACACTCATACTCACATCACTCAACATTGGTAACAAATTGCAGCCTCATAACAAACAATACGTCCTAGTTGTTTTGTTTTTTTTGTTCGTACAACAATGCGATCTTATTTTCATGTAGAAACATGAGGATTCATCCAGTGAAACTTATCTATTTATGTAACTTATATAAATAAAATTATACAAATTTATATAAGTTACATAATTGTATAAATTACATAGGTTTATGTAAATGTTTGCATTATGAACTACTGAAACTTTAGTTTGTCTATATGTTTGTTATAGATACACATGTATGAATTAGGAGTTGTAAGTTTATAAACACAATGACATTGCAATTGTTTTATGCGAGAGAAACTATTGAGAAACTTAATTTTTAGCTATCAAGAATCCGTTGTTTTTGGGATCTTTTGAATGTCTTTCTATGGAGCCCGATCTTTCGATTGAAGCATAGAAAATTTGTATTTTTTTATCAAAACAAAAAAGTGAGATTGAGTTACATCTGATCAGGCAGTGTCGTGAAGTGTTTATATTATGCTTTAAATTATGCACTAAGATCTATCGAGGACTCTATCCCAAGTGGCACGAGCTGATATATGTATAGTTCGTTTTATGCGCCGTTAAAATAAATAATATATAAAATTAGCAGCACCGATTCGAACTTCTTTCTACCCTTCGATCAACTGTCACTCTGTCGGGCGCATCTTGTGGTTCCTTGCCGTGCGTTTTGTCCAATATTGCTTCAGCTAGCTCGCTAAATGCTCGATCAATATTAATATTTGCTTTTGCAGATGTTTCCATAAATCTAATGCCATGTTCTCTCGCTATCTACAGATAAGAAACAAAATCTTGTTTACAAAAATATGTATCTTTGTACGTGTGTGACAAATTTATTTTTTATATGCTGAAAAATTTTTAAATGCTTGTATAACATAGTTGAATACTTACTGCCTCTCCCTTTTCTGTGCTAACAACACGTTTCTCCTCCATATCACTTTTATTTCCTAATATCATTTTTTCCACATCTTCATTTGCATGCTAGAAAAATATTCACAGAAAAAAAAAAACTAAGTAATATATATAAACTTGTATAAATTTACATGTAAGTATTATACATACTTCATCGATATTTCTCAACCATTTTACAATATTCTCAAATGTCTTTTCATTAGTAATATCATAAACAAGCATAATTCCCATAGCACCTCTGTAATATGATGTTGTAATAGTGTGAAATCTTTCTTGCCCAGCTGTATCCCTACAAATATAAAAATGATATAACATTAAAAATGCAAAGTTAAAATTTAATAATTATATGTGCCCATCTGCCACTTACCATATCTGTAATTTGATTTTCTTGCCTCTCAATTCCACTGTCTTGATTTTGAAATCAATACCTGAGAAAACAGTTCGCGTTTTTTTTATTAACAAAAGAAAAATCATTTTGTCAAACTTACAACAAACTGTATATAATTGTTGTTACTTTGCAATAATAAAAAGATACAGTATTAATTTGTATACATTTCATTTTTTTACTTTTTGAATTATAAGCCCATGAATACGTCACATATACCTTATGTACATATTATTTTCATAAAATAAGAGCTCATAAAATATCTGCAGCATGTATTAAATGCATATATTCATCGAAGACAAAGCAATTACGAACAGGTGAAACCTCGCAAAAGCAAAGTACAACGATTATTTCTTTCCCGAGAAAACACGATCGTAATTGCATCCTGGTCGACGTATACGTGTGTGTGTGTGTGTGTATTGTACGTGTGTGCGTCCGCACGCGCGTTCCGTGTCCATGAACTTTTGCACACGGAAACGATCGGCGACGCGCGATCGGCTTGTATTGAATAGAACTTTATAGAACACGAAGCGGACGTTTTTCTTTCATCGACGAGAAAATGTCGCGATGTTTCTAACCTAATTGTCGAGAAGAAAACGCAAGCTTGTAATCGTCATTAAAACAGTGATTCCCGGTATTTCCGTCTTCTTCTATATCTGTCTCTCTCTCTCTCTCTCTCTTTCTCACCTATCGTAGAAATAAACGTGGTGGAGAAGGCATCGTCCGAAAAACGGAACAATATACAGGTTTTGCCGACACCGGAGTCGCCGATGAGCAACAGCTTGAACAGCAGGTCGTACGTCTTCTTCGCCATTTCACCGCCGAGGCTTGTTCGTGTACACGAGAGATAGGCGCCGTCAAAGAAGTAAACAAGTATGAGGACGTGCGCGCGGACAAGTACTTGCAGTAATCCCGCGTTGGTTGACTCGTCACGATCGGTAGGAGCAGCAGCAGCAGCGGCGGCGGCGACGACGATTCTCCGCGACGCGCCGATGCTCCGTACATGAACGTTACGGCACCGGTTATAGTCGGCTCAAGGTCGAACGAGGGCGCGTCTCCCGACGAGCTGCGATGTATGTATTGTACCGGGTGAACCGGTCGCGGAGAGGCGGTGGACTATTAAAAGACGGCGCGACGTCACGCGACGGCCAAGTCAACACGACGCAGAAGCCATCGGGAGGTAAAAACGTGGGGTAACTTTTATTATAACTCGCTCGCGCGCTCGCTCTCTTCTTTACGTGTGTGTTTCACTATGTTACACCGCACTCGTGTAGGCCGCGAACCAGCGAGATCGAACGGCTGAGTCGTGTTACCGGCTGAATGAGTGCGCGATTCGCCGCGGCGCGACGCGATACAAAACGCGATGTAAAACGCGGCGCCGCGCGTCACACGCGACGTCGTCGACGCGGTGGAGTCTCCACCGTGGAGATTCGTGGAGGCCGTATCTGAAACTGCGCCGATAACTTCCTCCTCGCCCGATATCGCGGTGGCATACCGCGATAAAGGATCGCTTATCTTTATCAAAAGTTCTCACACATATTTTACATTTTTCGTGAGGAAAAGAATATTGATATACATAATTTTTATATATTTTTATATGATATTACTTTTTTCACATTTTTTATCCTTAAAATTTGATATCTAGCAATATTTTATCGCACGACAAGTTGTTATATGTTTAACAGAAAATAATACTATTTCATTTGTGAAAATATGTTAAGATTTGAAAATTTGGCAAATATATAAAAATATATTTGTAATATTAATTTTTTTTATTTTATATTAAAATATCGTTGCATGAGCATGTAATACACAAGAGTTGTGATTATTTAATTTCTAATTTCTATCAATATGACACCCTGATGAAGTAATGATCGAAATACAATCGCAACACGTGCATTAGTCTGATAAGACACATCTTTACACAAGTGAAAGCTGACGCACGCGTTTCTTTTTTTTTCCAGAGTGTCTTGACATTTGAAACATACATTCCGCCTGTTGACTTTCAACAAAGACACACGTGCTAAAGATAGACGACTTAGATGTGTGCGTCAGTCACGTAGGCAGAAAGTTCTCCTTCCACTATTGTTGATGATATTGCTCGTCTATAATGACATATCAATTTTTTAACATGTTCGTAAGTATGTATGTATTTTGAAGGGGAGTAGAAATGGAAAATTTTGATCAGATATAAACAAGAATACGTATAAATAAAAAACAAACTTGGCAACCAGAAAGAGAGAAAAAATTAATACTTTTTTTTTAAGCAAAAAAAAACTAAATAAGATTTAAAGAATAATATGCGTTAAATGTCAGAACTAAAACACATGTTCTCAGAAAAATTTCACACACACAATAGCGTAAGCAACTGTATGAATTTATAATCCCTAACGGGACTCTTGACGAGTCGATGTCGATTAAAAATTGGCCCATGTTACCGATATGATACGATCGATATTCCACGAGATTCTCAATTTACGCGTAGTATTTCATTCTCTACATGCATTTTACTCCTTCATTTCCCAAAGTTAAACGATGTAAAAAACAAAAACAAAAAAAACTAATACACAAAAATTTATTAAATAACTCAATGTACCAAAAAAAACTAATTTTAACAATTACAAAGAAAAACATGTAGTCATGATTGTAGTAAAATAATTTGATCGGTGCATCCGGAAAGAAAGACAGAGTACAAAAATTTTTTGTACTCTGACAGATGATCAAGAAAATGTCTCGCGTGTTTAAAGCACGCATCTTTAATGACTACGCAAAGGTATAGTCACGTGGTCGGCTATACGTATATATTGACATATCCGTACGTACGTACACATACATATACAGAAGTAGTAAGAACCGTCGGCCGAAAGGTGGGGCTTTTCCCACGCTTCGAGAACACTGACCGCGTGGCTCGCACTCGCACTCGACTGCATTCGAGACGCTACTGTGCTCAAGTGTGCGTCGTGCGGGCATGAACGGTACGTATGCGCTTCGGTGATTTTAGTACGGCGTAGAAGCGAATTATTTCTGACGTGCGCGTCGTCAGTTAGTGACAGTTTGAATCAGCGAAATCGCACCTGAGTATGGCAGCTAAGATGCAGCATCCGTTCGAACCGCCTAGCTCGGCAAGCTCGGAAAGGTAAGCGCAAAAAAATCGTTTTGATTCACTAGTACGATTTTTATTTAAAGCGCGCGTTGAACACAAAAAAAAAAAAAAAACAATTACGTATCTTATATACGCGCAAGTTTTTGGCGGTTTTAGCGACGATGGCGATGTGTGTCTGGACGACCGCGAGATTTTTCTCGCCGACGAGCTGTGCGAAGATGCCGAGCATTACAAATGTTCCGACGTCGGTACGCCGACGCCGCAGTCTCCGAGGCCACCGTCCACAGGTAATCCGTTTATTGTTAAATCTTGTACGGCTTCGAAGACTCGTTTTCACAATTCCGAAGAGCGACTATATCTTTCCGATATTTAATTATATTCAATTCTACATGTAAAGTAGCATTTGTTTTTTAACTTGTTGTAAAAATTTAAAGATAAGATTATATCGATGTATGTAGATGATGTTATTTCATGTAACATTCTACAAATAAATATTGATCAATAAATGAAGAAGAAAAAGAAGGTATATTATATAATTACAAAAGGTTCACAAAAATCTCCACGATCACGAAGACAGCGTACCACCAGCATGTCCCAATCAAGCAAGAAAACATCCGCAGAATCCATCCTCAGGAGCAAGACTCGAACCATTTACACAGCTGGTAGACCTCCCTGGTACAATTCAGCTGGTCAGCAAGTAGAACCTTTCGTAATTGGTCAGTAATAGCTCTGTTGTTAAGTTTTTATCAAAAAGACATTAAAAATAGTTTGGTATATTGCAAAGTTTTATGTAATTTACAAAAAAAAAAAAATATACTTAAACATTGAAGAACGATATTACTACAAAAGAACATATTTGCAACAGGTATTTGTGGAGGCAGTGCTTCGGGAAAAACAACAGTTGCAACTAAAATCATAGAATCTCTAGATGTACCATGGGTGACTCTTCTAAGCATGGATTCTTTTTATAAAGTACGTTAATTTCATCGATAAATTGTTTAATAAAAGTGTGTTTTCTCTCGTACGCTTGTATCACATTGATATGATGAAGAATATCTCTTCTGTAAACACGAATAATTTAACTTACAGGTGTTAAACGAGAAGCAACACGAGATGGCTGCTTGTAATGAGTATAATTTTGATCATCCTGACGCCTTTGATTTCGAACTTCTCAAGATCACGTTGCAACGTTTGAAAGAAGGACGAATGGTAGAAGTTCCTATTTACAATTTTGTGACACATCGCAGAGAAAGCAGAACGGTGAGTTAGCGTTGCGATGAAAATGAACGCAAGATTTGTACAATTTTTTTCTCCTTTTTTTCGAAAGAAAACCATGTATGGCGCCAATGTCATTATCTTTGAGGGAATACTTACCTTCTACAATGTCGACGTGTTGAAGGTGAGCTGAAAGTTAAATCAACTCGATTGTTCTCTTGTGTTTTATCATTAAAAACTTATGTGTTTATAAAGTCAATGTTTTATCAAGATGTGTGACATGAAAGTGTTCGTCGATACCGATGCGGACGTTAGGCTGGCTAGACGTTTACGGAGAGACATATCGCAAAGGGGCAGAGATTTAGAGGGCGTACTGAAACAGTACAGTCAGCACGTGCAGCCGGCTTTCTATTATTACATTGCGCCTCTTATGGTTCATGCGGATATTATCGTGCCGCGCGGTGGAGATAACGAAGTGGCAATAGAACTTATTGTGCAACATGTTCACACTCAACTTCAGCTGGTAAATCGTCACAGCTTCTATTTGCTAGTTAAATATAATAGAATTATTATCGAAACGCGATCGATTTATTTCGCTTTTAGAGAGGCTTCAAGTTAAGAGAAAAACTGGCTCACTCTTCCATTGGTCAGCCACTGCCTTCGTCATTGTACTTACTTCCCGATACTCCACAGATAAAGGGCCTGCACACATTTATACGCAACAAGGATACTTACAGAGATGAATTTATTTTTTACTCCAAAAGATTGATCCGTCTAGTCATTGAATATGCTTTGTCTCTTCTACCGTTTGAAGCAAGTATAATACATCATATAATTTATATAATAAGTAACATGTAACATAAATTATAAAAATCGCTGTTCTAAAAGAAAGTTTCGTGATCAAACATTAGACAATATACCGTTTTTTGTGTGTAGAAAGTAACAGTTGAAACGCCGCAAGGAGTTTTGTACAACGGTAAACGGGGTGCAACGGATAAAATATGTGGCGTGTCGATTTTACGGGCTGGTGAAACCATGGAGCAGGCTGTTCGAGATGTGTGTAAGGACATACGCATAGGAAAAATTCTTATCCAAACCAATCAACAGACTGGGGAACCCGAAGTAAGAACTCGTACTTTTGTGTTTGTTGCGATCATAAGTGGAAATCGATAATTTGCGCATTTCTTTTTTTGTGCATAGCTGTATTATCTTCGATTACCAAAGGATATAAAAGATTATAAAGTAATATTGATGGACGCCACCGTTGCGACCGGCGCAGCCGCTATTATGGCGATCAGGGTTCTTCTCGATCACGACGTTGCTGAGGAAAACGTGTTGCTGGTGTCGCTATTAATGGCGGAATCTGGCGTGCACTCGATCGCGTACGCTTTTCCGCGAGTGAAAATTGTCACTTCCGCGGTAGATCCCGAGATAAACGAGAAATTTTACGTATTACCTGGCATCGGCAATTTTGGTGATAGATACTTCGGCACCGAGCCGTCTGATGATTGAGGCAGCTCATCAATATATTATCTATTAGTACTTATATTTATAATATTATTACACACAATATTGTGTCCATTGTGATATGAAAAATGATAAAAATATATCTATTGTATCTTTAATAAAAATTGAATTACATTGACATTTTTATCACAGAATTTTATTTTACAGAATTTCTTGATTTCGAAATTCAAGGTCTGCTATTATATTGTTATTTTCATATACAATATTTGCTATTCTCTGAATGTCAACGTGTGGTGACGGCTCAAAGAGGCGTCGTGCCAACATCGCCGGTTTCCGCAACATCGGCGGCGGTCCCACGTAACTGTCTATAACCTCGTGAGCTAGCTCGAAGCGATCGTCTCCACGTATCCAAATTATTACCACCAGTGGAATTACTTGGCTGGCTCAAAAGGTACGTCATTAGTCTGTCCAATGCGGCCAGATCCTCGTTTGTATTGCCAAAATTTAAACCTTTGTGCGATCGCAGATCTCCATTTACTGTTTCTTCAACGTTTTTCTTTTCCTTTGCGTTATCTCTCTCAGAAGTTCCTCGACCGTGAAGACCAAACCTGGATCCGATCTACAATATTTTTACATATACATTAGAGACTTTGTACAAAGAAAAAAGCGGTCATAAAATAAAACGTAATAATCAAGGTAAGGTCATTGTTGCAACATTTGCGATGTGTATTTTATAATTTGAAAAATACCTCATCCGATGGTCCATGTTGTCCGTAACTAAGTCGTTGCACATTTCTGAAAGTCTCATCGTTCATCGCCTCTCTAACTGCTTCATTTAGCGTGCGCTCCAACGCTCGTTGTTTAGTTTTACTCAGTCCGTCGTAGTAACTAATGCAAAATTATAAGTATTTTCGTTATTTTTATCATCGCATCTCTGCTTAAAATTTGACACACTTTGAAACATTTCTAATATATACGTATAGTGCACATGTAGAAGAAGAAAAAACTCAATCATACTGTTTTGCGTAGTTACATACTCGCGAGTATTTTGCGTATTACGCGCAATTATTTTTCTTTACCTTGAATCAAGAGAGCTGTTATCTCTGGAGATATTCTTATCGCGAACCAGACGGATGTCGTGTTCCCAGAATCGGCGCAGTTCCGGTGTGGATGTGTACGGCGCGGCCACTTCTTTAATCTGCGGTTGAATGAATGATTACGATAGAGAAAACAACGTCGGCACGCGATAAAAGTAAATCATTGCATTTGATCTATACGTCGTGTGACTTATCGATGTGTTGCGAGATAATGTAATGACGCTTTATCGATATAATTTTATGTAACTTAATGATGAAATTCTTAGCATTGTGATGCCCACGTACGCGCGCACTCACACGTGCACGCGCGCGCGCAATTTTACCGCATACAATACGAACTCAAAGCGGGTTGCAGCTGCAATTTGCGATCGTATTCTCTCCGCTATTACCAACTTACATTGCGTGCTAACTTTAATTACCTTCAGAACTATTATCGCCGTAATAAAGATGCACATTACATTGATAAACGTCAGGCACGCGCTAATAATGCCGTTGCAGAAAAATTCTACGGGCAAGTAATCGCTGTAGATGTACGTGTACGCGGTAGTAAAGTTCGTATAAGATTCCCCTTTGATATGAGGCATCTTTATGGGTCGGTATATGAGCCATATACATCCCAGAGCCCAAAATAAACCCTGCGAATAAAAATCCATTTTTCAATTGGAACAAATTAATTGTTGACAATTAATCTGTGTGTTCATAACAAGAAACGATATCGACGAACACTTTTTTACAATCGAGATTAACGATTTACATCACGGAGTTTATTTTACAACAGAGTTGTAATATATCGTTTACTTACGCAATTAACAACTGGCGGCAGTAATGAAGCAGATATGGCGACGCCAATTAGTGGTCCATTGCTACCTTGAAGCAAAGCGACCGCAACACCTGTGCCAGACGGAAGAGCCCAGAGAACGCCCATCCAGAGCGACCTGTAGTTGCCTCTACAACGCGAACATCATTGTATCACAATACACAAGATGTAATTAATAATAATTGATTCTATTATATTATAAAAAAAGTAATACACAATTTAATATATCGGCAATTATACGCGCGTCTACGATGTCGTTTGGCAAATGTACATACCTGCCTTTCATCTCATCGGTCGGCCAATCGTTGTATCCCCAAGGCATTTCGGTTGTTCCGAGAATGAGGCCGAATATGAAGCCGAAAAGTATCGATAGAAAAATACCGAGCATCAGACTCTTCAGGCCGACTAATTGCAGATTTCTGTCGGCTATTATAGTTCCGAAAGTCAGAGACATTACAGGTCCCTTTGATCAAACGAGATCGATAAAACAAAAACCCAAAGTAGTAAAAACAGAAATATCAATGTTATTTTAAAAGATTTTTACCATGAGAGGAGAAACCAACATAGCGGCAACGACGTTGGTTGCACTGTTCTCGACAAGACCGAGTGCGGCGAGACAGCTGTAAGAATGCGACTCTTGCCAAGTAGTTTTTGATTATTAAAACGACGGTCGGCAATATATATATACAAAAAACAATTGCCAACACAGACGAGTTATTGCAAGATTAGGTAGAGAGAGAGAGATAATTTTTTAATACTTGATTTATCACAGCGACAAACAACTTACCAGAAGTTACTTGATTCAATGTTTTAATTATCTACAAATCTAAGAAGTATCACCCGCACACATTGCGAGAGTGTGTGACATGATTACTTTTGGTTTCTTACTCAGCGGTCAGTACCAGCAGCACGTAGTCGAAGGTGAGATCGCCACCGCTGCGAACGCCATCGACTACCTGCTTCACCGTCAATTTCGATCTGATCGAGTCTACGAAACCGTCCCAGGCGTTCTTACGTTCTTCCGATTCCTTCCGTCTAAACGTGCACAAAATGCAAATGAGATATCACAGCGCCAAGTGAAAGTCCACTTTTTATATATTCGTTTCATTAAAAACGGAATCGATCAGTGTGAAACCTGCGAATCACATCCTTGATAGCCGCCGATCCCGTAGGGTTCACTCCGCTGTAGGTGCACTGCGTCGGGATCACACTAAAAAAAAAGTCGACCGATTCGTCGATCAGTGTCATTCTGAACACGCGAAAACTCGCTCACTCGCGAGTTCCGTTTTCCTTCAGTTTCACAAAATTCTCGTAAAATCACCTTACTATCGAGTTCATTTTAACGCCGATACCCATTTCGGTGAGGCAGTGTATGCAGTTCTCGCAAGGCTCGCCGGCGGGAACCGGAAATATCACCTTTCACCGGAAAAGTTTTATTTGTGCACATTATTTTATATTGGAAAAACAAAATCTCCATATATAAATTAGAAAAAGAAAAAACGATGCAATTGTTGCTGTACCTCGTAATACATGTCTTCTTTGTCCTTGCACCATACAACGTGCTCTACCTTCAGCTTTTTCAGAAGTTCCTCCAACACCTGCGTAAGTTGAACGATACGACGCAATTGAACACAATTGCACTTGAACTTTTAACTTGCGAATAGATTGATCTTGATTAAAGCAAGAAAGATTGAGAACTCCCAGAGAGACTCGGTTTTAAAATGTGATTTAATTAAAAATAAATTAACTGACTGAATCAAGACTGAATTAGAAAGTTTAAAATTTCAAATAAGATTATAATATAAAGCAGTTTTACAAACAAGAAGAAATAGAAGGTTTATAATTTAAATAAGATTTTAATAATAATAAGTTTAAACACATTATGTAATATTTTTTCCCTACCGTTTCCATCGACACGAAGACCGGCGTGTTCGATCGCGTGTATCCGCGAGAACGCTGCCTGGAGTCGATCCCGACGTCGACGCCAACGTCGTTGTTTTCGTCGTTGTCGTCAATGTAACCGTTGTTGTAATCATTGTTGATTGTGAGCAGCTGCGTACGCGTCTTCGCTTCCTTGAGACGCAGATCCACCTTCAGTGGCGCAACCAGTTTGCTCTTGTTCCTCTCGATCCTCTTGGATCGTTTCAGAGGCACGCCGAACACAAGTTCGTGCTCGTAGCTCAGGGTGGGAATGCAGACCAGAAAAACAACACCCCCGGGCATGTTTGGTCACTCGGTACAATCGATAACTTTTTAGAAAATCACTCACACGATCAGCATCGCGCAATTGCCAAAGCTGTTCTGTCCGGTATCTTCGACCATGCTTTAGCACATCGAAAGCGTCAAATTTCATTAGCTGATGATAATTGCTTTATTACCCGCCTCGTAATTCTGTTCTGTTGTTAGTGACGACGACTTCGACGCTGTCTTCAAATAGTCGTGACATTGAAGCGTATGAGGTTCAATTCGAGTGGAAATGATCGAGGAATTAAAAATAGCAAAAGACCACTTGTGTCTGTGCGTTTCCATGTATAAGTTTTTATTCTCACTCAAAAGGAAGATAAATACGAAAAGAGGAAAAAAAGAACAGACAAATGGCACATATTCAAGTACAATTGTTTTCGCGTGGATAATCTCGAGATTATTGCGGTACATGGTCAGAGATTGGAAGACAAAACGCAGGTGAGCGATGCGCGAAATAAGAAATCTGTGTCTTTTAAGAAATAAACATTTATTTTCTCTTTTAACAAATCAATAGCGTAAAGACTAGCGTCTAGAGACTAGTCCGACGGTTTTTTCTGTTTTTTTTTGTTTTTTTTGTTTTGTTTTTTATTTTCATCCGATCTAAACAACTAAAGGCCGCGAGGAATATTCCATGCGAGGGGAACTTCCAAATCCGTGCGAAAAATCATTGCTATCTATCGTTGCAAAAAACTTTCTCTTTTTCTCTTTTTTTCCGTGACGTTTTTTTTTTTTTTTTTTTTTTAAAATAAAGCAAACTTATACCCTGTCATCCTTGTAATAGATGCGAAAGTGGTTTGTGTGTAGAGCTCGTATGCTAAACTTAAGTACTAGAAGAAAGTACAAGCGTATATAAAAGTGTCACTGTGGGTCCCCGAGTCAATCATGGGATATAATGGTTAAGGATCTGAAAGACTGTGTTCTTCTCTTTTTTATTAAAAATCTAAACTAATTTTTGTATGGCATTAATAAAATTGACATTCATTTCAGTCGCTATAAGGAAATAAAAAAAAAAAAAAAAGATTTGCGCGTACAATTTTCGGGACACTCCGATGACAAGGTTCCATATTGATTTGAACTCTTGCGATGATTCCGTAATTGCAGTTTTTCCTCGCGTTTTTTTTTTTTTTTTTTTTTTTGACAATCGAAATTTAAGTTTCCGATTATATATTGAAGAATTCTCGTCGATGTTCCCCTCAAAAAAAAAAAAAAAAACTAGCGGAGCTTGAAAGTTATTTTTCCGCTTTTTGCCTGCGCCGAGCGATGGCTATAATCGTATTATTGATTATTAGTAATAGAACTAGTATAGTTTTTACATACTAGCGACAGTAACAAGAGTAACAATTATAACTAGAATGCCGAATGCTTTCTAGCAGTAATGTCGCACTCCGTCTTTCTCTCTCTCTTTCTTTCTCTCTTTCTCTCTCTCTCTCTCGCGTTCTCTCTTTCTCTCTATATAATAGACGAAAAAATAATACTAAAACGATAACAAAAATAATGAGAATGCTGTTGAAAATGACAACAATGTGGATGCCGACAATTCTCTAGCGTATCTTTTTTCTCTAAGAAAAACTGTATGTACATGCTGCGGCTAAGTACTGGCCAAGCGGTGACGCGGGCGATATTAACAATTTATTGTACATATACATCACACACCGTATTTACTCACGAGCATATATAAATACCGGAAAAAAGAAAAATATTTAAGGCCATACTCGAGGGGAGAAACGTCTGCACGTCTGCGCGCGCGCGCGTTTCTCTCTCATCTGATTTCGCATAATATTGCATCGTCCAACGTCGCACAACCGTGTATTTGCTTGGAGAAATTTTCTAAATTCTGGGGATTCGTCGCTATGTGATGTGATCTACGTACATCACCGCGACGTGCTGCGTTGCATTTCACAACGGGGTTACTAACGACATATGACGCACCTAGAAATGACGCATCTAGACTGTCATCTGCGAGATCAAGCTTGCTTGATCCATCGGTAAAGAATGCAATGTTTTTTTTTTTTTTTTCAATAATTTATTTTTCAGATCTCATTTGAGAGAGGAATAAAAATATCCCGTGTCGAAGCAGTGTAAAAGCAGTGTAAGTATTTAAATATCTTGGTGGAAATTGTAACACCGTGTTAGCACCTCATTAGCAAGTTAAAAACTGATTTGAATGTGGAATTTTACTATAAAGAAAAAGTTGAAATGTATGTAAAATGTATGTAAAAGTTAAAATTTATGCAAATATTGCATTTTGATTTTTAACGGCTTAACCTGACCTCGCACATGAACTTCCTATCACACGTTGATAGTCTGACCGCAGTCTAAGCCGCGAAGCAAACAGCAGCAATAGTCGGTCGATGTGGTCGTGGCGCGAGTTCAATGTTAAAACAACATTGTTGCTCCGAGAGAGAAAAAAAAAAGGTACTCGTAGTATGTAAATCTTTCGGGGCACGCCGGCCACACTAATTGCGGGCGTCCCGCAACGCGATCTCTACAAGACTTTTTAGCGATAGCACCGACAACAGTGAATTTTGCCGACAACATTGGGCGTTGAAAGTCGTCAGCATAATACAATTATTTTTTCCACAGTTCCTTAAGGCCACAATTCCAAGACGTCTTTAAGACGGATTTTAGAGATAAGCCCTTGCTCGACAAGCGCCTTCGTTCGCGCAATGCGACAAATAAGAAACAAAACAAGAAGAGAGTAACAGTGAATTCGAAATCTATAAATCGTATACCAATCTTTTGCCTTTCGCCCGCGAGTGTGTCTCTCGCGCGATCGGAATATCGAACTCGCAAGCGGGAGGAGAATTCTCCGCTTTAAACAACGTTCGTCATTTTTTTTTCATCACGTTGTCTCTCACACGCGGAAAAAACTCATTACAAATACTTGACTTTAGAAAAATATCTTTTTTTTTTTTGCACGTAATCGCGTTTCTCCTAATCTCTTTCTAATTCAAATTTTCGCATTTTTCTAAATATTTCCTCTCGTACACGCACATACACGAAGTCCAATCAAAATGATTGACGCATTTTGCTACAATCTTTCGTGGCACGTTATCCATCCTCTCTTTCTCTCTCTCTCTCTTTTATCGTGCCTCGATTTTGTCTCGTGACGAGCCAAAGCGCGTCAATGAGACTCACGCTCGTTCTCACTCGAATCTTCACACGGTTGCTGGTCCTCCTCAAAAGATTGAAGGCGGCTTGTCAAGGGCAGGTATTCTCAAACGGGCGCGCTCGGGCGTCGCAGGAGCGAAGAGAGCAACGACGGTCGCGGCGGCCGCCGGAAGGGCCGACGCCGACGGTGCTCAGAATCCGCTAACGCGGACGACCACTCCTCGGCGACGGCCCTTAAGGGTCAAGCCTTCTCCTCCTCCTCGTCTTCCACGTCCTCCGACGAATCCGAGGTGGAAGAGGTGATCAGGGCAGTTGACAGGCTCGGCATCTGGACGGACGAGCAGGCGAGCGAGTTAAGGCGTCGTCTCTGGGCACTCCAGCAATCTGGCAAGGAGTGAGAACCGTCGTCCACCGCCCTGTCCACTGACAGCGAGTGTGTCCGGTCGGCAAAGCCGAGTTCCATCATCGACACCCTCCTCGCGGGCAACCTCCTCGGGTTTCCTGGAAAAAGGAAAACCGACCGATTCCGTCTTATTCGAGAAATTTGCAGGTTTTGGAAAAGCAACTTGATTAGTTAGTGATAATCGACGCTATTTAACAATTGCTATCTATACTACGAACAATTGTTTAAAAAGTAATACATGCGCTAATAAAACTTTTAATATTGCTATTATTTTCAGTTTCCAACGGTAATACACAGTTACTTATTTATTTTTTATGATTTTGTTTATTCTTTTATGTATCATTTAAGATGTAAATAGACTTTTTTCTGGTTTATGCGCTTTTTTTTATGTTTGATAAAAAAGCAGAAAGCTGATAAATTTGATGCATATAATAAAAATTTATCTATACTAATCTAAGCAGAAAGCTGTTTTAAGAGTGTAATAAATTTATTTATTGCAGATAGTTCGCTGCGGCGCTAAGGGAGAAAAATATCGCAGCGGACAGCGCAGAAACATCGCAGAAGAAACTATCTAAGTCTATCGAGACAGAATAATAACTAAGAACAAAAACGTTAAGAAGTTCACTTCTTCAAATAGTTTGCTACGTGTGTAACGATGTCTATAAAAAAAACCAATCTCTAGAAGAATTTGTAATGAAGAAATACAACTTTTAGAAAAAGAATAAGATTTATTAACACATGCAATTCATTGTCGAAACAAAATATTTGTTGACGATTAGAAGTTAACACGTTGCGGGCGATTTGTTGTTGCGTGTCGATGCTAGTTTTGCAATTGCTTGCAAAAATAGCCACGAACGTACATACATGTAACGTGTGAGTGACACCCGTCAGAGAACGCACTAAAAAATAGCTTGTGTCAGAGGTTCTCAATGTTTTGCATGTGTTTGTGTACTAATTTGAGCGTTTCTAAGCGTTTCGAGCGTTTCAGAGTTTATATAAATTTTATACTTATATTATATTCGCATAAAATCTGAGAATACACTCGAGAATTTCGAGATACGCAATCTTTACGCATCGATAATCCCGGATATGTAATCTCGGATCAGTAGAACGTTTTATTTTTTGTGGCAGGATGGATCGATCGGCCCCTCGTTTGAAACGTAATGTATACCGTAATACACGTGGAAATGAAGGAACGAGAAAAAACGAAAAAATAAAAAAGAGAACACACGTACCCTCCTTCTGCTTTGCGTCACGTACCCTTGGTTTTCGCGGGGGAATCCATTTCCGCGGGGGTGTATTCGTCCGTCTCGTCTGCCTCTTCGACCGTCTCTTGACAATCGATAGTGTCGGGCGTGCACGTACTCTCGCGTCGAAATAGGCCAATCACGGATTGGACTTTCGGCTGTTCGATCCCACCTGAAAAGCGGAAAGACAATGGACACACGTTTTAGTGGAGATGAGAATAGGCGATCTAAAAAAAAAAAAAAAATCGAAGACTCGACTAAATAAAATATTAAAGAATTTTTTTTTTAATATATATAAAACACGAAAATTATTAAATTTTTCATAAAATCGATCCTTCTGCCGGTCGCTTGTCTTTTAAAATTGAACGAAATTTATTATTAAGCGGCTAATTTGACGCTGCCTTTGTTGAATGTTTTCATTTTACCTAAGAAAGTGGCGGAAGGCGAGCTATAAGCGAGGTATTCCTTATTGGAGCACCAAGCTGGGAATTCGTTCTGCTTGATTGGATGACCTGACTCGTAATCGTCCTCACGTTTCCACGGTAACATAGTTTCCGTGGCCGTAGGGGTAGTTACCCTGAAGCTTTCCGCGCCTGTGGGTCAAATACCACAGATGCACAAGACAATTGCAAAAGAAATTACGAAACGGAGATTGAAACCGTTATGATTCCGACGAGTGCAATTTTCTGTGCTGTATATACAAGTACAAAAAGTCTGAAATCACCGAAATTATGCCGGTTTCGATCTCTTTTAGCGAAACAGACGAGCACAGTGGAAAAAAAAAAAAAAAATTATAAACTAGCTAGCGATATAAAATGGGAAGAAACAAAAACAAAGTGTTCGACACAAAATTATCGCTTGATTTCAGCACACAATATAAAAAATACGCAAAACAAAACGGTTCAGGTTCAACACAAGATCATCACTTGGCTCCTTTCCTTTCTCTGTGAAAGAAAACATACCGTCGCGTCCTATTTTCAAGTCTCCCTCGTCCGAATTTATCGTATCCATCGACGTAGTAGCGGTGGTAGCGTGTTGATTGTCCGCGTTTACATTGGGCGAATCTTGTTTGTTTAGACATTTTAAGATTTATTAGAGTTAACGTTGTGATTAAGCGATTATTCAAGTACTGGCACGCGTGCATATATTTTTTATACATTTTTTATACATTTTAAATTAAATTTATAATCCTGATTATAAAGAAACAAAGAAGAGAAAAAGATCGAGAGACAGCCTCTTCGTTTTCTAGTCGCCGTGTATTCGCCAACATGCTTTGATCTATATAATTCTCTAAATTGTTTGAAATCTATATAATTTAATTAAAAAAAATAAAAAAATAAAAAAAACGAAAGAAAAAGGTTTTCTTACCAGACGTTCGTGCGGTGAATGTAATCGCCGAATCCCAATCCTCTTTGCTTGAGGGCTTCGAGGTTTCTCCGTTTTCTAACTCGTACAGCACGCCATTAATGTAATCTGTATGTATAAGATAATGAGCTTTTTTATTTCATAAAAAGCTAACGAAAAATTGAAGTACGAAGATTAAAAACACACTAATCGCGATCTACGTACCTTGCGTAAATAATTTGGTCGAGCCGTTTTGTTGAAATTCGGGGAAACTAACGTGATTTTGTTTGCCGTCCTACATAATCGCAATCAATAAGTGACGTGAAAAGAGGGAAGAAAAAAAATTAAAGCGAAGGTGAGATCGCACACACGTTAAGTGGTTCTTACTTTGACAAACTTCTTGCTGCGTTTGTGACGATGTTTGTGCTCTCCCATCATCCGCCGGATGTTCATGTGCATTTTGTAATTGACTTGCGTCGAGAGATCGCGATCGTTCACCGCGTGTCGGCTGTAGCTCAAACGCCGATGCTGAATGAATAATTATACATGAATAAATAATTATAAATGGTTGTGCATATTCTTGCACGCACATTAGATATAGATGATTTTGTTTCAGTTAATTTTCAGTCAAAAACAGAATCAAAATAATAAATCTCTCGAATAGAAGGATTTTAATACCCGGATCAGTTTCAATATGTGCGATATTTTTGAATGTGTTAAATAAATAACAAGATTTAAATATCGAAAGACTATAATTAAATTAAAATTTAGTTAAAATTGGAAAAAAAACGATAAGTATAATACAGTTAATAAATATCTTTTTCTGATGCGGGATATATAATAAAATAAAAAAGTGTTATAAAAAAAGATTCATTACAGAATCTATTTAACTTCTAACACAGGTCATAAATCACGAGCAGACGTCGAAAGAAATTCTAGATTTGATGTAATTGAGGAAAAAATCCAGATTTCACCATAATGTATCTCTTACCCTTTTGTAGGGCTTACAAAGCTCCTCGGCGAGCAGATGGTGAATTCTCGCGTCCGTCAGATCCTTTTTGGAAGGATTGTACTCGAGTTCCTGCAGATCGATATTCCATCCCGACTCGAGCTGGCTGCAGCTGGGACTGAAACAGAGAAGAATATGATTAAATTCCCCCCGTTGCGCTTTCATTTTATTACCATACGACATTGTCATCAGGTTACGAAACAGGAGTAAAATTTTCCGCACCTCCCATTGAACTGTCCGGTATTGCTGTAATTACGGAAAATCGCCGACATGCTTTCGGTCCCGCTAATGTTACCGATGGTGGAGGCGTTTCTTCTTATGTAATCCAACGCGTCCTTCATCGCCAGCTTCGAGTAAGTTTCCAGAATCTTCGGCTCGGCGCCACAGTGATGTCTCACGAGATAGGGTCGGATAAATTTGTTGTCAAATCGCTTGAATCTGTGCGGAAAAGGCAAACAAAATAATATAATACTCTCTGTCATCCGAAGAATTGTGGGAAATAACGTGTTCCGCGAACGTGATTAGTCAACGCGATGTTGTTACTCGATAAGATACGACAATAGTTCTCAGCAAAGATTGTCACAATATAATTATTGTACTGCAAAACTGTGCATTGTCATGTAAACAAAACTTCCTTATCACATTTTTTTTTTTATTAGACTAAAGAAGCTTATTACGATGTTTTCCCGAGTAGAATAAATGGATTTGTTTTTAATGCCGCACTTTGCTTTCGTTTACTTTGCGTAAATTGTATTTCGTTTTCACTTTAACAACTTCAACGTATAGAATCCTCCTGCGCGATCGATCTCAAACATCGTTGACGTGAATAAACAAGATTATCTAAAGTCTTACTTATCCCGCACGTGGTAGTTGCCGTGTTTTCCCAAAATGTCCTCGATACCCGCCATGGTATGATCCATTATCTGAGGATTAAGAAACACGTCATTTATTTGTTGATACTCGACACAACCGTGTACATAAGCGTAGCGAAAATTACGAAGATTTGATGTACGCGAGCGAAATTGAAACGGCAAGCAAACCGCAGTGCATCAAAGTACCGCGATATAAAAATTGCGTTACACATACATTCTGTTATAAACCGCGGCTTGACAATGACGAACGTTATCCCATTTCACAATTCGACCCTATTCTTCATATCGATCGCGAGCTCGCGCGCGCCAAACCCGCCCGCCCGGCGCTTTCGTCATTTCGTTAAAGAGAAAATACGTCCCGTAACCGGGACACTTCGAAGTATAAATCGAACTCGTTCAGACAGTGATTCTCTTGAAATTATCTTATCGAACTTCCACGTAAGTACGTTTCTGCATCAGCATTGATTGCCTTCGCGAAATGAATCTCCTTCCGTTTCGTCCCTCGCGCGCGCGCCGATGATGACCTCAATTTCCGCGAGTTAGCGCGAGCGCGATCGCAAAAAATTCTTCGGTAACGCGATTCATTACAGAACACACACGTACCCTTTCGTGGATCCTCTCGTTCATCGTCGGCTTCCTCTTCTCGGCTCTTTTGACATTGAGGAATTTCACCAGAGGTTTGATGGTGATCCCCTGAAAACGCGAGAGAGCGTGTGTTACACACATGGGCGCGTCATCGCAAAAACATGCTCGTTCGTGACGCGAGCGGATTATCGTCGTTAGTGGTTGGCGCCAAAGCGAAGAAGAGCAGCACGCGGCTGATAAAACGCTCGACGCAAAGGTGTACATATAAACAAGTGTGTGCAACTCACACACACACACACATACATATCGGACGATATTAAATTTCCGATCGATCGCGCAACAAAGACACACGTGCAGAGAGTTTTTTTTTTGCGATTAACTCTTTATCGTACTCGCTCTGCTCATTAATCGTCGATCAAACGATTCAGCCGCGACGCTGCGAAGCTCTTCTTTTCTCTCAGTTTCTTCGTTCCGACAAAACAAACTTGTCAGAGAAACGCTCTCTCGAAATGCGCACATCTCCCGTGTGTGTCACCTTTGCTCGCAATCTCAAAATAGTCACATCTCTTCCGTGAAAGACACACGTATTATCGAGTCGATTCGGTTTAACTCGAACAAGATCTATATCTTGCACCCGCTCCATGAAGAAAGAAACGCATGCGTCTCTCGTTACGCAACTCACCTCCCGCTCGAATTTGCGTCTGTAGCTATTCGCGTATTGATCGCGATCATACGGTACGCACACATCAGCCGTGATCTTATACCTGAACAAACACGGTGAAGTAGATGACAGCGATAGTGGTGGTGACAAACATGGGCTGTAGAGGCACGTGTCTGGGATCAATGAGAAGCACCAGAGCGAACGCTACGGCGCCACGTAAACCGCCATAGGACATGACGAATTTTTCAACCTTGTCGAGTTTGTGAAGCCGGAACTGATTCGCCAGCGCCGTGAGCACTATCACGCCTGTAAAAACAAAACACGGAAGTCGAACGTAATTTTATATCACTTGTAGCGCGTCCAAAATTTGCAGCGATAAATTCTCAACAACTAAACAGAGAGTTTCGTTCGGAAAATCCGTTTATAGAAATCACATGTTTTACGTTCGATTATTTTATCGCTCTTAGAAGTAGATAGACATTAAGTTCGATTTAGGAGTAATGCTTTTGTATAGAAGGTTCGATTGAAGCGTGTGAGATGCCCAATCAGTTATATTGTCTCGATCGTACACGAAATATCCATTAAGTCGATCTGACAGATCCAATCATCGGAATGAGAATGTACCGTCTAATCTCCCATAGGCGTCTCCCACTATAAATTTTCCGCACGATCGAGCGACAAATTGTCCGGTTAAGTCCGGTTCGGACAAGAAGCCATAAGACGGTGAAACATGTCGTTCGCGTTAAGCCGCGTGACGTAAGGTACTCGTGTAAGCAGGAGTCAATTGTCTTAAGTCCCATTATGATTTCATCGTTTAACCATATCGCTTTACACGCCGTTTTATCAGCAAAAACGATGCTCTTTCTAACGCCCCCGGGCTGGTCCGGTCAAGGCCCGCGGCGTCTCGTGTAAAAATTCTCGGACACGAATCCGTTATTCACATCACGCCATCATTTTCCCATTTCTTTTCTCAATAACGTTCTCGCACGCATTGTAAAATCTCTCGTCAAGAGAACTTTACCGGCCAATATTATATCACATACGTATATTTTAAGACGACCTTCTATTTTTCTCAAAGTTATTTGAATTTAGAGGCGTAGTTTTCTTTAAACTTTTAAATATTCTCAATTTATAGATAAAACAATTACATTTTTCTATATATATTCTAACTTTTTAAATATTTATTTGTCAATATATTTTAAACAAACGGACGCGTCATATTTATTATATTTATATAAAAGTGAGGAATTAACAATTGCTTTAAAAAAAGATGCAATGAAGCATCGTATTTAAAAAAAATATTATTCTAAAGCTGTAAATTTTTTTATATGTCCGACGTAAAAGCTATTTAAATGTAAGATTACAACATTCGGATATTTTCGAGAAATATCCTTCTCTCTCCCATTTCGGTCGACGACGAACGATTGCGTCGCGCGCGTTCGAGTAAAATTAGAAAATCTGTCTTTTACTTGCCTACAACGCGATAGACAGAGCAGAAGACTATCGTCATAATGATGAACCACGTATTCCAGTCATGAGTATTGTTCACCGTGGCGACGCCGAGGAACATGAAAATGATGGTCTCCGAGCTACTCGACAGCATCTTCATTGTGTACTTGACGGTCGTGTGGGACTTGTGTGATATATTTGCCTCGACGTAATTCTTCATCGTAATGCCACAGAAGGTTATACTAGAATAAAGGGATTGCTAATTAGGCGAACGAATAGCGCGGAAACCATTTCTATTTCGGCAAAATGATGAAACTGCGTGAAGCGCGAGTCTCGATACTGCGAGCGCGTGTAATTACAACGCGCCGCAACTGTATAAATGGAAACTCTACTATTTCGAATGTTTCAATATTCAATGCTGTTCAATATTTATTTTGAATTATTGATTACTAATTAAATACTCTACTACTGTGTTTTTGTGTTTTTTGTTTGTTTGCAAAGAATTGACAGATTCTACAATTGATAGATTTTTGATATTTAAGAATATATATTTCTGTGATTCCAGAAATAACTAAGTAAAATACAAAGAAGTAAAATAATATAAACAATTTATATCTTACAACGAGGACGCGAAATATCGAGCTCTCTTTTTCTTAATTTAGCGATTACTCGCCGCGAGACGTATCTCGAGGGGCTGGAGATGCCAATGCAATAGATCGTAGCCGATGATTTACTCACGCCAATATGCCGGACAAGTGGAAGATCTCCGCGCTGAGGTATGCCAAGTACGCCATCACAAATATGAAGATCGGCTCTATCACGCGCACTTGATAAGTAAACCTGGTCACGAAGCCAGTGGCGAAACCCCAAACTATACCTATTAGAGTACCGCCGATTGCCACCACCAAGAACGAGGCTAGTCCGGCTAGCACGTCCGTGTATATGATCCTGGAAGGTCCCATCTCGCTGTACGTCTCGAACATGTGATAGAGCACCTGCGTATTTGCAAATTAAAACAATCGTTTACTCGCGATCGTCGCAATAAACACAACCGTCTCGACACTTTCCTCCGTTCCGCAACAAATCTATAAATTCTAATTAGACGATCGTTATCGACGCGATCTTTTTATTTGCACGATCGTATTTTTGGCACAACTCGACTTTTGCGTCAGAGGTGAACATTTTTTCCGGACAACTCGAGACCGCGCAAATAGCACAAACAAGTTTATAAAAAGCAGCGCAGCGGGGACACTGGCCCATTTGCGGAAATATTCAATCTTGGAACGAATAAAAATGGAACGAGAAACGAATAAAATAATTTTGCTCGAATCGACGCGGCTACTTTTTATTTTTAGTTGGACGGTACGGAAATATTTTTTGAAAGTTCTCTGTTTGCGCTATTAATATTAATCGCGTTCCCGAATGCATCGCGGCGACTCGTTTATTGAAGTCGTTGCGACAAAATCGCGTGTTTGCATTATGTTCGTTTTGTTTTATTCAAGTGAAATATCACGGTCATCGCAGACATATGGCTCCAAGCAAATATCATATCAATTTTTGAAGCGGCGCGTGTGTATATATATATATATATATATATATGTATATATATGTGTGTGTGTATTTGGTACTCAACTCGCGCGCTTATGAACGACGGAACGATCGATAACACATATATCGATCGCTTGACCGGCGCCGAAGTGCTTGTCGTTTTGTAAAATCACGTGCAGGTTTACCTTTACTTTCTCCGCGTTCGCCTATACTTATCAGGTATTCTAATGAACGCGTTTGACGGAATATTAATCAACGTCAGGTTTTCAGGGACAAAAGCCTCGGCAGGTGGAAGAACGGCAAGAGATTTCTATTTAAAGCAATCGTAAGCGCAATTGTTTTTATCATCTTATGCGTATTAATCGCGCGATGATCATTTCGCGTCGTCATCGCACGAGTGAAACACAGGTGAAAATTAATCCGTTCGCAAACATCCGTTCTTGTTTATCGTTGCCCTTGTGTGTTTATCAATTTAATTGCAATTTTTTTGGTTTATTTTGTCTTCTCTCCGATTCAATATTTATTTTTATCTTTTAATTTTGATGTTTATTGTGCACGCGCGGAGATTTTCTGCTCAGGTACATAAGCGCGATCGGGATCGATCGGCTTTAACTTGACCGCGTCCACGTCGAAGGACTTCAACGGTTAGCGACAAAAAGGCATCGGCTTTGAGAGCTCTCGTCGCTTAGTTCTGCCTACGCATAGAAATTCCCCGATTGCACGGGAACGTGTGTAATATAAATAATGCGATAATACTCACGACAGTGACCGCGTCGTTCAACAAACTTTCCCCGAACACAACGATGTAGAGTATCTCGTTCACGTGTATCTCCTCGAAGACGGCCAGCACCGCGACGGGATCGACTGCGCTGATCAACGCCGAGAACAGGAACATGTCGAGGATAGGCGTTTCGCAGCCGAAGATGCCGCTCTTCCCCAACAACCACAGCGACACGCCTGTGTGCACGAAAATAAAGCGCGATATGTAAGATATAATTTTTGAAAAAAAAAAAAAAAAAAAAATACAAAAGCCGTTTTTCTCTCTTCTCTTCCTCTCGTTGATACCGCGAATTTTCTTTAAATTCGCGATTATCGTCGCGTTGATTTCGCTCGTTCGAACGAAAATTGACAATTTATCCCGATTATTATCATCTCATCAATTCACGAAGTCAAAATGAAAACGTTACTCGTGACAAGAGAGAGGAAGATTAACGTCGCCGAAAATAGAAATTTGTATTATCGGAACCTCGCCCACGCGTTATATTCGCGCTCTCATCAAGACTCTCGCTCTCTTTTCCCGATGCGAGAGAGAGAACGCTTTCTTTTATATTAAGCCCTTCGTAAATTCGCAACGATTACGGAAGTTGTTTTTAATCTTCTCTCTCTCTTTCTGGTCGTACATTAATTAAGATCGTGCTGTAATTTCGTGTTATCGATTCCTCGTCGTAAGCCGTTACGCTTATCACTCGGACGTTTACTGTTTTATACGCGTAATACGCTTCTGAAACAACACAAGGAGGTCTTTATTTCCGCACGCGCGCGCGCGCGTTGCGAGCTTCTTTAAAAGATCAATTCGAAGTTAATTGAATACCTCGTAAAAAATACAGATCTCATCGCGCGATAATTACAGTCGTTACGGACAATTAAATATATAAATGATATCGCGATCGCTTTTCACATTTTTATCGCGCCTCACGCGTCGCGATGTAGAGAGACAATATTGAGATTTATCTCGCGCGCGAACACACTTGCGAACACGTCTCCTGACACCTGAATTTATGTTCGCGCATTTACGTTCGCTCTAATTAAGATTGTATCGAGGCTCGGATATTCAACCGATGTCACGAATGTGATAAAAACCAAGAATTTTATTTAACTAATTGCAGCTGTAATAGCATTCAATTTTCTTTCCGAGCGCTCCGTGCGTTGTAAATGAGAATCGATGATTGTTACATGTCAGAAGTGAGAGAGATAATGAAACTCTTAATAAACGAAAGAGAAACCACACACGCATATAAACACACATATATGAAAATCAAGTCCGAAAGCCTCAGAAAAAAAAACTCTACGTTTGTAATATTTTGTATATTTATAAAAAAAAGAGTAACAAAATGATTTTTAATATTCATTCTATGCGCCTCGTAAAACGCTATAAATAACGACTACGATATTTTACAATGCTATTGACCTTGGCACTCGGTCTTGGCGTCTTTGGCTCTTTGCAACGAAAAGATACAGTATGAAAATATGACAGTGACAACCTTTTACCAGTGTCACACAAGTCCTTTATACCAATCGATAATTGGTATAACCGCGTCGTTTGCATTCAACCTATATAATGCACTTTTTTTCCATATTTTAATATTTTTAACGAGATTTTTATCGAAAATTAAATTTATTCAAACGCTCAAACGTTTTGCCCCAGATTTGTTTTTTACTGCTCCCGGTAACGATAAGTTTTTGTTCGCACTTTGCGGTTATCGCGGAGTCACGATCGAATCGCGCACTATCATTACCACGATAGCGGTATTGTCGGAATGACAGTTGCCGCACGCGCCGTGTTCGCGTTTGTGTGTCGTCCGTGCTTACACACGACATACACGTGCTGCGCGCGTCGTCGTTGTCGTCGTCGTCGTGTTGTCGCGTCGTTGTCGTTGTTGTCGTCACGACGTCCGTTTCAACGCTCTATTTTCGCGCGCGTTCTCAGATCCCGCTTTTCCTCTGTGTTTTTAAGACAAACATCTCGTCCTTTCGCTAGACTGCGCACAGACTGCGCGAGCAAAAATCAAGAATGGGATTTTATCATTCGCGAAATGATCGGTGCTCCCTTTATGCGCTTATTCGCGCACGAACTCTCTCTTGTTTATGGGAATTTTTATACAAACTTCAAATCGAATTTTTAGAGCATGTTTTTTCTTTCTATATTAGCGCACGTTCGTCGTTTCCCAAAAAAGAAAGAAATTGTTTCGGTTGTATGAAAAATTGAGACGGCAATCGATCCGCGGCAAAAACTCATTACTACGAGCATCTTACATTAGCAAACCAAACCTTGAACCAAGCTGAACTTCGTTCGTGAGTTAATCGCGCGTTTACACATCGCGAAGTCAATTACCGCGACTAAAGCTTCTTCGTCGGAAAACATAGGTATTTTATTAAACGGGCACTTTCTAATCCGTTATTTCTGTAAATTATATACGGTGACGTCTAAAAAATCTCAAAAGTCTTCCGAATAATATCCAATTTTTGTATAAAAAAAAAAAAAATCGACAACAGTGTTAAAAATTAAATCTAAAATCATTGCGTGTCGTGCCATTATTTTTTGTGTCATTATTTTACGCCTTTCTTTTTACGAACAACATGATGTATGATCCAAGAAGAACATATATATATTATACATATTTTCCCGTTATGTACGCGGCCCATATCTACGTTCACGTGACATTTCATGCTCGGAATCATTTGGATAACACACATGCCGAGCTCTCCGAGCGCTCGGTCTGGCATCTTGAGATCCTCGAGATTGAGTATGTACCCTTGTTTTTTCACCGACAACCAGGTTTTATGGGATTGTTACGTGGGTGGTGAAGCGGCCGGACCGACCGGCGCGTCGAGGAAAAAGAGAGAAAATAATTCGAGTCGAAAATTTTTTCGTCCGATGTGCGTGGCGCTCGATCGGGCGCGCCAAAGAATATCGGTCGCGTCTCGCCGCCGCCTTTTACTGACCTATCGACATCGTATTAAATATAGTCCCAAGGACGGCAAACAGGAGTATCGTCCCGAGATGATCAAAGAACAGTCGATTCGGCATGAAGTAGCCGGCGTCCAGAATAATGGGCGGCAGCATGTACAGGAAGAACGTGTCCGGCGTCAACGGCGACACGTGGACGCTCGTCGCCTGGAACAGCAAGAGGCCGACGATCACGCCGACGGCGATCAGCAAGCAGGACTCCGGGAAGATCTTGCTGAGCTTCGGCGTCATGTGGAAGCCTGGACATCAAAACGGAGAGACGTATCATCTTGATTAAATGTGTCGTCTATTGCTTCAAAAAAAAAAAAAAAAAAAAAAATCGGAAACTATTCCGATGAACTCGACGATGCGAAAGTGCAAATGTAGAACAGTGTTCCAGTGTCGTTTAAAAATAAATATATCGTCGCTTAGTTCTTTTTTTTTTCATCCTACAAAAGCCGAGCTCATCGAAATTATGTCGATTCTCTGCTGAGAATCACTGCTAACCGGTATGTGCCGTGCTGCCGCAGCGAAGATTCCAACGAGTTGGAGCAGGTGCAAGGTGTCGCGTGCGCCCCGCAGTTTTTTTTTTTCACACACGACAAAACTCGCGTGCGCGAACCCGAGCTCTATCGTGTGCGCACCATTCGAGAATGTGCCAGATATTCTCGTGTATAAAATACTATACATCGCTTGATGAGACCACACTGCGCCGGAACCTTCGCCACGACCGTGCGCACAACTCGAATGCGACAAATGAGCCAGAAAATTGTTGAATGAAATGAAAAAGATGATGTCGGTGGTCATGGCAGTTGGCCGGTGCCAAAATTTCGGTCTCGTAAAATCTCAAAAGATTCACGATCGTTTTTATTCGCGTGTTCGACTATTTTAATTCTTAATTTTAATCGATTTATTATTTCATTTTTTTTTTTTTATACATATTCGCGCATCTTTTATCATTCTTTTATCACATAACAGACGTTTACACACTTTTGCGCTCTTATTTATTATTTTATTCTCACTGGTTTTGCCCATGACTCGACACTCCGTACGAACGACAGAAATATCAACGGCACGGTTTATTTTTCTCCGACTAGCGCACCGTGTCCCGCAGCTGTGCGTAACGCGCTCGCGTATATGCAGAGTGAGTGAAATTACACGAATTAGAAAGAAAAATTGCAATTCATTGAGCATCACATATACTTGCGGCGAGAGTAATTAAATGCTCGCGCACGTGTTATTCGTGCAAACATCCTTATATTGTGCGCCGCACAAGATAAGATGAATGTGTGCGTTTTTATGAGATACTACAATTCTTGATCTCTTTAAGTGTCGGAGCATCATCATTTATATCAATATGCGAAACACAGTGGCTTTTCTATTATTATCGCGCAATCTTTCACAATTTTCATACTCGTTACGTTCTTTATGTTCGTTGTACAATTCATTTGAAATAAATTGCGGTTGTAGTGGTTAAAAAAGTGAATTTTTAGTGTGAGATAATTTTTGAAATAATAGGCTCTTTGTGCATATTAAGCGCCGCATATATTTGTAATGATAAATTATGAGAAAACAATTATATAAAGTTTATTTCGACAAAAAACTAATACGCGAAAAACTTTATTTTTAACATAACAAATATTGCACGTTGTTTTGAATGACATTTACTACGCTTTGTTTGTTATATAAGCAAATGAAAGAATATGATATATACGCTAATATGTTCATCGAAAAACATCGCTACCATAAAAAATTGACACAATTCGATGTGCACAGATGAATAAAATTGCGGCCAGATGTTTTCCATCATATACAACACAATGAATGTAAAATGTGTTCAACAATTTTGAAATAAAATGTTATTTACCAGGGCTTGAAGTTATCATAATGCACACATACGTAATTGTTTCTAATTTTGTCACGTAGATCGTTATGACCCAAAAATGCGAGGTGCCGCTTGCGGATATTAAGACTTTTAATTTAATTTTTAAATAACTTCTATAGAGAAACATAGAGAATTATATTAATTTATGTTTTTATGCTTGCATTATTTTACTTCTATTATTTTCCTCTAAAACACTTTTGAAAAAGTCAAACTAAAGGTATGACTGTAGATTATGATTGTCCTTGATATGACAAAGTACAGTTGTGAAAAGTAAACACGAATCTAAAGAACACGATTCTTAAATGTTGGCAAATATTTATCAATGCAAACGTCACAGAAAGAAAATATACAGCCACGAAATGTCTGCTTCTTTTAAATTAAAATCACTTGATTTACAAAAATATTCTATTAATTTTTAACAGATATTCCTTTCTTTCAACAATTCTTTCAAATCCGTTCGTAAATATTGAAAACGTCTGATGTTTATATTGTATTAATAAACGAGATGTTCCAAAGAGGTTTACACGCCTGCAAATCTTTTCTACCAAACATACAAAAACACACACACACATATCTCAAGAAAAGAAAAATAAATTCTACCATCTTCTTCTTCAAATTTGCGCCAAAATCACTTACCGATTTTTGCGATGCTGGCGAAGAAGATCCATATGCCGATGATAAAGGGCGTCTCTACGCGATGAAATTCGACGCTGATGACATGATACTCCGGTTTCTCGTTGCTGTGCGAGGAGTCGTCGGCGATCGCGGCGTCGTCGCCGGAGCCCTGGGCGGTGAGTTGCTGCGAGTTTTCCTGAGGACGATGTTGTTCGTCGCCAGCGGCCGACGAGAGGCTGCGCAGAGTGGCGCTATTCGGCAGCGCCGAGCGCACGACCGGACCCATGGGACCGAAGTTCATACCGGGATAAGCGCCGTAGGGATCACCTGAGAAATCAGCGGTGTCGATCTGCGGCTCGGTGTGCTTCTCCGCCGAGGTGTCGTGCTCCGCGAAGGGATCGAACGTCTTGTCGTGAAGACGCGCGGAAATGCCGGCGCGACCGCATCCCGGACAGTGCAGAACGACGGCGAAGATGAGCACGATCATCGGTGTGATTCCCATGGCGGCGACGCGACGACCACGCGTCGACGACGTCGACGACGCGGGTGCTCCTGGCGACGTGATAGACGACGATTCGCGTCGTCGTCCGCACTCGTCCGTCGCCGGTGAGTCACTACCACTATCCGCAGTAGTACCATGAGAAGAGAACGCCGCCACGACGTACGTTCGCACGCTCACACACTCGCGAAGTTTCCCCGCGATTGACCGACGAGACTCCCCTTTTGATCAGCGTGCAGCAACGGCCAGGTGCGGGCAAGGGCGGTTTACTGCGATCAGGAGAGAGCTACTCTCCGAGTGCAATCACACACCGCTCTACCTCGTCGCCCCGCACTCCGCGCGTCCACTCCAGCAGCGTGCTCGCCCTCTGGGTCACGCTATGCAGCACGCCGACTCGACTTGTAAACTGTAGATTTCGGAAGTCGTCCGCCCGGAACGCATCAACCAAGTTCTTCTTCGATTCGATCTGCTTCTTACGTGTTTTCTCTCGATAATAAATAATTTCCGTAACTTCGCTCCGAAGTTAATTAATATATGGCGTAGCTTTACTTAGTAATCTCGGACAAGAGTGTATTACAGAAAAAAATAAACTGTCAAACTGTCTATCTGTGATGACACGCGTTTGATCGCTTTGACAGGAATCGCAGTTCCAAGTACCGAGAATCGCGGTACAACAAATATCACGGCTGTAAATCGCTAAAGCGTCAGACTCGCAATAATTAAACGTGACTCACACGACGCTGCTGCTGGCTGTTCATGTTTCTGCGTGGAACCGACATCGTTGGAACATCACTGTTGTTGTCTTAGAAGTACTCGCAATCGCTCCGAGATTGAATGAAAATTCGACGATGTGCGATCGCATCGGAAGCTGAGAGAAAACTCCTTCTTCTCTTTTTATTTTTATTGTTTCTTTCACTCCTTTGGGAAGATAGCGAATTGTGGACTGTTCTCACACTTCGGCTCGGTCCGCGCGAACGAGCCTAAGTAAACGCGGGTGAGAAAATCTCTGGCTTTCGTGGCTCTCGATCTCGGATTTTGTTTAGATACCGATCACCGCGTCTCGATCTTCGTAAACGATGATGACGGGAAATGTTACACGTCGTGCGAAGCTACTCGGTTTACGCACCGCTCGCGAATACCGCGACGCTCTCAAGTCTTTATAGCGTCGCCCGGCAGTGAGCGCGAGGTCTGATCGACGCGCGACCGCGGCGGCCCGAAGACGACGACGACGGCGACGTGGTGGGACAGGAAGCGACGTGACGGTGATAACGGGCGCGCCGCATCATAAAGTACAGGCGGGCGACTCATCGAAGAGCTGAACGTGTGTCGCACCTTCGCCGGCGTGTCTCTATCGACCGACCGAACGACCGACCGACCGAGAGAAAAACCGTCACGGCAGCACTGCACAGTCGCGTTACTACTGACGCGCACAATTGCTCGTTGTCGACGACGACGACGACGACGACGACGACGCCGACGACGACGACGACGAGAACCGAGCGAGAAGAAGCGCTGCCAAAAAACGTGCGTAGGCGCCGTCAGCACTGCCCTCGTCGTCGATGGCGATAGTTATAATATATAAGTGCGCGTCGTTGTAGGCTCTCTAAGAGACTGTCTCTCTCTCTCTCTCTCTTTCTTTCCTTTTTCTCCCCGTTTCTTGTTCTATTCGCCTTCTTTCTTCTCTCGTCGTCCCTTCACGTCGCTTTCCTCGTGAGTCTCTTTCTTTCTCTCTCTCTTTCGCTCCCTCACTCGACGGAGTCGCCTCGAGCCAGCTGATCGTCGATGAAACCCGCGCAAGCGTCGCGACGCCCCGATATAGCTATCCCTCGACTGCGGCGACGCTCGCAGCGGCGTCGAAAGCTACACCGCTTTCGTATGTTTCGCGCCGCGACGACGCTCGCCACGTTACGCCGATGCGTCGTTTTCTCGTCCAGAGAAGTTCGGCTAGAAGTACTTTAACTGACGTCTCTCTGTCGGACGTTACCTTGGCTCGTTTGCGGTCGGGTTTACGGATCGCATAACGCTGTCTCAAAGGGAGAATGAGGTTTTCAATTGAGGATCTGCTTCGCGCGTCATTGCGAGCTTGTAACCATTGAAAGGGTAGTTTCTCGTGGTTCTGCGTTACGCGGCAATTCGACGGCGTAAAACAAAGTTTCACCGTTGTACAAAGATGTTTTTATTTAATATTAAGCGATTTTTATTCTCAAAGAACGCTCCTCCGTTTCGCGATGTCGACGTCCGCGAGCGCGCCAAGCCCTGACTGATCGAGTAATGAGAACAGCCGGCTTTAAGCCGCAGAAGAGACGCTTGACGTCGGCTGGCCGGAGATGCACATACATGCACACTACCGTCACTTCGGCCTTGACCTTGCTCGGCGGATGCATCGCTCGATATGCCGCGCGATTTCGGCGCTCCGCGGAATTTCGGCGTGTGCGCCGAACGACTGTTCGCGAAGACGCGTGTCAATCATTGTGGATCCTCGCGGCAACGCACAACAATCTAACCGACGGCAGAAACAAGATCGTTTGTATTAGCGTCTAATTAATAACGCGAGTGTTGCAATCTAAATCAAGACCGGAAACGATCTTGTGGCGCGACGTGAATTGCGCGATAGGTAATGCGGTTAAGATAAGAATTTATTGCGGCCGGTTTGCGTAGCAAAAAATTTATCAGGGTCTTGAGTGTAGCTTCTGTCTGACAAACGATCCGCGTAAAGCGGATCGTCTGTTTGCGGAACAATAGAAAGAGAAAAAGAGGGAGAGAGAGAGAGAGAACTTGCTTACTCAAGCCATCTTTTCCTTTTGCGCTTATCTCTCGTGCCTCTCACAACCGTCCGACGTGCATCAAGATCTCGCGGCTTACCCCTAGACATTGTACGTTGTCGCACGGCGCAAATCCGCTCGGATATAAAAATTGTTGGCCCGAGCATTGCATTTGCGTGCGCCATAACTTGCATTCGACAATGCTCTTACGGATAAATTTTTCTCCCACATTTGTTTCTGACAATCTAAAATTAATGAAATAATTTTTTATTTAGAGTTTGCAGAACTGGGACACTTCTGCCCGTTGATGTGAGTTTGCTTCGTCGATAGAGAACATAAATAATTGAACGAAGGGATACATACACATATACACATACACATTTGAAATCTAGTTGATTATATTAAAATGTGTGTGTATGCGTCACACGAGAAATCATGTATATTTACGTAACGATAAGGTACGGTGAAACGATAAGAAACGATCTGCCCATCTCCTCGTAAGTAATAAACTAGTCCCTGACTGTTTGATGAAAGAACTCCATTATCGCACTATTCAAAACATCGGAGCAAATAGGCGATGAGATAAGAAAAATCACTCTCGAAAAAATTACTCTCCATATCTGTATTTTTTTTACACGTTATTCTTCTACAGTTGTTATGATTATACACTCGTAATGTGACAACAAAAAAAAATAAAAGAAGTGAATGGATTTTTTCTTGATAAAAATATATTTGTCAGATTATTTCCTGAAGGTCTACAGCACACTTAATGTCAAGTATCATTAAACACACTTGTATTACACGTTGAACGAGATAATAAAGACGTGAGATTTGGTCGTCTCCTTTATTTGTCACACATTTATTCATTCTGCACGCGCGTGCGCGCTCGCAATTTTTTTAGATTGTATTCTGGAATTTTTTCTCGCGAGATTAAATTTTCAGAAAATAAATTTTTCAAACTCGCCGCAAAATCGAGGAACAACGATAATAGCGAGCCACAACCTCGTTATATATATATTTTCCTGCCGCCTCCCTTTGTGTGAGAGCTCTCTCTCTCTCTCTTCCTCTCTTTCCCGTCTCACTTCTCCGCTAAACTCGCTGTTCGTGTCCAGGCGCGGGTATCGATTTTACGTTACGCCACGTGCAACCTTGGATTGTCGCGTTTTTCGACACCTGCGACGGGATGATAATCGCGAGATCGTTTCCGCGTTTGCATCGACGTGGCGACTCATCCCTATGGAGAAAGGCACGGGGACGTGAAAGTGACACAGGAACGCGGTGAAGTCTGACATTACTCGCTTCGCGAGTAATTACGCGATTCAACTATACTACGCGCACGTATGAGTGATCGATATCGCAATTACAACATCGAGTCTGTAATTCCGTCGTCATTAATATTCGTGGCGAACAAACGTCGGCCGAATGGCGCTTTAATGAAGGAGGCAACATTGATCCGAGTCAGCCGCGCCGCGCCGGCCGGCCAGACGCCGCGGGACCGTACACGCGGCTCGGATTCCGAATTCACTCCTCCACGCCCGCCGCCGGCTGCGTGACGATTGTACGCGGCATTACCGCGGGCTTTATTCTGTGGAAATTAGCCTGCCGAGTATCATTCTCCGTACGGCGTTATATTATTCCCGCCTACGCGAGAAGTCGCGTATAGGGAGAAAGGGTTGTTCACGCGCTCTACGGGAGCAACCCTTGCCGAGCGTAGCTTGTAGCGAGGCACGCAATCGTATAACGTACGACATTTCCCGTACTCCATAATTTAAAGGCCATTCTGAATTACTCGCGTCGACGGACACCGTGGACTTTTCATCAGATTAGCTTGGTACGTGTATATCAACGGCGCTTTCTCTCTGTCCTGATGCGAAAGAAAATCGAAAATTTATTTAAAGAAGAAGCTTTTTTTTTCGATTTTGACGCTCGGAATTATTTCAATAGATCGTCAAAATCCGCATAATTCACAGAGATCCTGCAATATATCAAAGAGATAGAAAAGAATCGCAAAGACGAGTACACCCTTGCGCGCGGTAATACTTACGTAGAGTGACAAGTTTCCGTTTCGCGGCGAATCCTCTTCGAATGTATATTGACAAATGTACGCGCCGTGTGTCTAGCTTTATTTCGCGCGAATATCAAGATAAACGCATTTCCTGATAAAATCAGATACGCGATTGTAAAACCCATTACTTTACTACATTTCTGAGAGAACCACCGGGCGGATGGTTTCGCCTCCCGATGATCAACTTTTCTTCAAGCCTGATATATTCTTTTTGATTATCTCAAAGAACGCGAGAGAGTCAATAAAGGTACACGCGAATTCGAATTATCTTATTTCCTTGTCTCTACTACCAGCAAGATCGGAGAAGTGGAGAACGTTTATCACACCGGCGAACAACGTTGCGGCGCGTTATACCCTTCTTACGTTATTTACAAGATATACCGCGCGCACATAACGATGTCTCTGTGCATCGCTCGATGATTCGAAAGAAGTAACAACCCGGTCGACTCAACGAGAGTTTGCGTTAACGGAGCCCCGTTTCGTCGCCCCCGTTTTCCGTTCCCCTCGATATAAACGCGACGAGGGTGCGCGAGGATTCCACGGGAGTGGCGTGGAAACGGCGAGGGGAAATATGACGGGAGACGGAAGGGAAAAGAGGAGAGCGCTGAAAGTAACGATACTTACGGAAATGTTCACGTTTTCTTTTTGGCGTTGAAACGACGACGACGACGTTGACACGTCGCGGAATTTTCGCTTATCGATGATATTCGACGTTTTGACGTCGAACGATGAAATAATACTTCCCGCTCCTCTTCTGCCTCTCTTTCTTTCATTGCATAATAAATGTGTCTTTGGACGTAAGCGCCATTTATATGTAACAGTAACGATCTTGACGTTCCCGTCAGAGAAATGGAGAAAACGGCTCAGACATAAAAGACTATCTTCGCTTTATTTATATTTAACGACGTTCTCTCGAGTTCGTTAACTCATTCAATCAAAAGTACCCGTTTCCCTTCTAATTGGAATTTATTCCCGGCAGTAGCCCGCCCTAAGTCACGTATTAGGGTTTATATTGAGACGTTCTGGGATATATAAGAGAGAAAGGAACGTTTGTGAATGTGTTCTCGCTATTCGGTATCTTTCACGTTCGTAATAATACGCGCGCGTCGCAGATAAGCGCGTCGCGCTAAATTCGCGCGATTACATCGGGCAATTTTTGGATTTTCCCCGTTTCCCCGGGAAACATCGGCACCGCGCGCGATATCGCGACTAAAATGATTATTGCGACGTGGCGTCCGTTGGCGACAATCAGCTGAAAACCAAACGCGGGGATCGATCGCATCGAGATTTTACGATAAATTTATGATCCGCCGCGACACGGTCGGCGCGCTGCGATAACTCGCAGCGAATATTCCCGAATGGATCGTAATTAAGATGTTAAACAAATGCCGAGCGCCGATGGGTTATTAATTAGCCGCTATTCATTCGCGCGATCGCGTTCCCATGAATTCGAAATGAGATCGCGTCTCGTTGTCCTCTTCCTCCTTCTACCATCCTCTCTCACCTCCGCCCTCCTGCTTGCGAATTCCAAGTTGCGGAATTCTACGGTATAATACGGCCGGATGCGGCCGCATCTGACGAATGCAAAGGCAGCGCCGCACTGACGAATGAAAGGAGAAATTGACCGGGCGCGGACGAGTCCGCGAACTTCTCTCGATTAACTGCTCTCTTCTCTCTCTCTCTCTCTCTCTTGCTCTTTTTTCCCCGTCCTTTGATGAGATTTCTTTTGCGCGGTACAATCAGGTGCATTTCAGCGCCGACCGATCTGCTGCCTGAAACGCATCGATCTTGTCGCGTTTCTCACCCCCAGAGACCTTTCAGATTTATTGTAGCGTAAACAGGAAAGGATCATTTACCCCTACGAAAGGATCATTTACTCATACACGCGCGCGCACATTGTCAAAGGCACACGCGCGTACATATATCCACTTTTGCCGTTCGCGTTCACGCGCGACGTGCGTGTCGGTCGTTCGTGAGATTTACTTACAACGCGAATATTTGTCAGTCGCGAGACCAACTGGAAATTCACCGCCGGCTCGTGCCGGCGCCGCATCGCATCGGTAATTCGATCAGGGAACGAAGCGCGCGCGGTACACGCAATTAGTTTATTCGGGAAACACGGTACAACATGTGCAAAATGCGTTCGGCATTTGAATTTAAATTCCGCACGACATATAAACGCGGCCGCATAACGCGCCGCCGACGCCCCCCTCCTCGATAAAACGACAGAGGTACACTCGTTTGCCGATGGTATTTAATGGACACACGCGGCTAACGTAGACGCAATAATGATGCAAGTTATTTATATTCGTGACGAGAAATCCGAGTTCTAAATTAGAACGCGGCGAACGCGACAAGGATTTACGGTCGAGTTCGTCGCGCGTAGGATGACGCGTGTGTATACGTGTGTATATATATATATATATATATATATATATATACACACATATACAATAACGCGACGAAATATAACCGACAAAATCGCCGAAACACCGCGGAGTCTTCGCGATTATTGCGTATCAGGTTTAAATCGTCGTAATGGGCGCGACGAAGTCCGCGATGAAAGCAGGAACGGGGGATTCGGGTTTAATTAAAATTGATAATCTCGGGGGATATTACGTAAAGAGCCGGGGAGGAAAGAGAGAGAGAGAGAGAGCTGCATTGAGAATCGAACAACCCCCCTTTGGTAGTTACTCGGAGAATTGCGAGGAACGCCCAGTCTGCAGTCGAGTTTTCTATCCGGCATGCGATCGACGTGCAACCAACGCACGGCCAACGCAACGTCGACTGATAACGCCAACGCACTTACGCAATCACGTTTTCCTTTACACAACACACGCGATCCTGTTCACATTCTACTATCTTATATAATATTATACAGGCGACCGTGGACGACAGCAGCGATAAATAATCAAGGATATCCGTACTTTCTCTCTCTTTCTCTTTCTCTCCCTCTCTCTCCCTCCCCTCCCGTACATGATACCCACTCTCATATAAGTTATGCTCACACATATATCTGGAGGATAAAAGCTGAACAATATCCATGCTGCAGACAACTCGTGTCCATTGTGCTTCAGTGTGTTATGTTAACCGCTGCAAAAAGTATTGTCTTTTCTCCGCTAGGAAGTAGGACAAAGAGAGACAATACTTTTAAGCAAACAGATGAGCAAACATCCTGAGTGATCGGCCCTTTTATTAAAAATTTTTATTCTTGTTGTCTTATTATGTAGCGCACATGCGTGCACATCAAGGTATTTGCGTGCAAACATAAATATTTGAAAAACCAACAAGGCGAGATTAAAGTACGTGCAAGAACTTATTTGCAATTAATTATCGGATACTGCGGAAGTAGTTAGTCATTATCAATCAAAGTCCAAAAAAAAAGAAAGAAATTTGACAGATATATATATATCTCGAATAGGAAAAATCGGAGCGCAATATTGTCTACCATCGCGAATGGGTATTTTCCAAGTGAAGCACAACGGATAACAACGAACGACGAGACGTACAAACAGACAAACGAATAGCCAGATAGGTGGTCTGATAGAATATCGATAGCGGCATCTCTCGAAAAAGAAGGAAGGAAATACATCGGCGACAAGACCGCCCGTCACGTAGCAGAAGTGCGTTCATCCCTGCGAATGCGTACACACGCACACACGCGGAAAGGGAGGAACAACGTCGCGACGCAGAGGGGCGACGTCGTCTAAGGGGGAGACGACGAGGGTACCGGCCTATCGGGGCCGACTCGGGGTTGTTCGGAATCTATCGGTGGACCAGATTTTACTCGTGTGTGCACGCACATTCACCCCCGCGACGCGGCGTCGCGCCGAGTGGGTGCGTGTCGTTTTCGTTGTGTGCGCACGTACGCTTTTACATGTGTGTGCAGTGCGGACGTGCGTGTGTCTTTCGCGTGCGTACGTGCATCCCGTGCACACAAGACACACTTAAAAACGACGCCGGGAAACGCAGGCGCGGTCTCGCGTTCTCGTGCTCGCGCATTCGCGACGCGCGGCGCCGCGCGCGCGTCTCCGGCGCCGTCGTCGTTGCTTCGCGAGGAAATTGATTCTGCGCGAAGCGCAACGAGGGGGTTCCAGCAACGACGGAGCCGACCGTGCACCACCAGAGAGAAGCCGGGCTCGGCGGGTCGCGCATATCGCTTGGCGAAGCAAAAATCGGACCGGGTCTTGATCGAGTTCGCGTTCGCGTAACAACGGGCCGACGTTGACGACCTCGATCGCAGAGCGTATTATGTAAAGGGGGATGTTGCTCTCGTCGTCGTTTCCCTACATCGTTACGATATACGCGCGCCGTGTTGGTTGTCGCTGCTGCTGCCGCTGCTGCTGCTGCTGAAGTACCGCACACAGGAGAGAGGCCGCGCGGAGAGGTGTCTCTCCGACGACGATGCGAAGAGACGCGTCTGACGAGACGACAACGGACGACGAGCGAGGATCGCAGACGATTCCGGTGAGACACATAGACGAGCACGACGAGCACCGACAGAAGCATCCATGGAACTAAAAATCTTGCTGTGGATTCACATCGTAGGTGAGTTTGTCATCTTGACGCAACGCCTTTTCTTCCTCCGCGCTTTCTCTCCCTCTGTGTCCACACTGCAAACAACCCTCTTGTTATATACACACGTCGTCGGCACGCGCGTAGCACGGAGAATTTCCCTCCGACCGCTCACGTCCGGTGCTCACAATGGTGCTCTCGTGCTCGTGTCATCGACGGCATGCATGCAACCCTCGCGTCATTCTCCGCGCGCTTCCGTGTCTCAAATCGCGTGTCTTCCCGCTATGCAACCCCGCTATGCTGCCTGGCCTCTCTTTACACGTTCATTGCCCCGATAGACGGTGTATCCGGTATAGATCCATCCTTGCAATCGTTCCTTGTCGGCCGTGTGTGTGCCGAAGTGGTGTTGCTGCGCCCGATGATTATCGGGTAAATGTGAACAGGTCGCGCGTAGAACAGCCGTTTCACTCCCGCTATCGCGGAATGGACCAATTTCGCGTGATCAACGGCGTCTCGTGAGTTTGATCATTGCGAAACAACATTTTGTTTTCCCGAGAAATTCGTGACTCGTGTGGTACAACTTGAGAAACGGAAAAACTTTTACCTCGCGCGCGGTGTCTCGACTGTGTTTTCGACTCCCGCGTTTCTTGTCTCTCCCTCGTTGCCCGCAACTTCTACGTCTTACAGGTGAGGTAGACAACAAATACCGATATATTACCCGAATCTATTACCCGAGATCTCGTTGTTTCTGAATCTTCGGATCGAAACGACGACTAGCTAACGATCGCGACGTTAATTGAACGATCAAACAGGAAAATATAAACGTTGTCTCTCATCGTGAGACAAAATTTGCGGCAGATTTTCTCAATCTTTTCTCTCGAACGTAATTTTGATTCAAACGTCGTTACATTAATATGACCGAGTAAAACGCAGATGTAACTTTTACATGTTACAAATGTATGTATGAATTTTATATCACATGTAAAAAGATTAGTCGTCCCTCTTTCTCTCTCTCTCTCTCTGTCTGTCTGTTTGGCTGATTTTTCGCAGAAATATGCGCGTTAAATCATCACACTAAATGTAACCTATTTATTACAAGCGAATTGAATTAAACCGCCGATGTTGAACGTGATTAAATTATTATGTATAATTTATTAAAACACTCACGCGCGCGCGCGCGCGCGCGTGTGTGTATGTACACGCCGGTGAGGAATAAAAACATCGACTTACACAGGGCGCGACTGTGCATCTCCGTCATTAATTTAGTTGTCTCGTAAAATGTATACTCAAGCGCTTCCGCCGCGGCCGGAGCCTTTTTCGCGGTATCAGAAACTTCATCCATTAGAGATATTAGCGTAAAGCACATGCATATACACGGCGAGGGTTGCGCTGAAACTGCACGACGGCGGCGGCGGCGGCGGCAAGCGAACATAACGCGCGCGGAGGCACACACGTCGCCGTAGAGAACATCGGGGGCGTCTGTCGGATTGTCGGGATTTCCTGGCGCGGAGAAATGGATTTTCGTCCCGACGTATAAAACGGCGAAAGGCGTTGCTTAGCGAAGGGAACAAAAGGAACAAAAACTGTTAAGCGGACGACACATACGTTTCTCTCGGCGTCCCGGAGACAAGAGATCCTTTTCGCCGCGAGCGTTGAATCAACGGGAGATAGAAAGAGATACCCGGCCGCGGACGCACGAGATAACGGCGGACGACGTTGATGACGTTGGGTCGTTGCCCGTTCGCGCCGTAAAACGCGCGGGCGTTCCCCGTATAATAGGGCACATTAACGAATTTGACGAATTCCCGCCTCGGGAACGGCACACTCGCGTTAATGACGGCGATTGCGAGTTTACGACACGCGAGGCGGCGAGTCTTCTCTTCTTGCGCCAGTCGTCGCTTCTCCACACGCTGCTCGGACAATTTGGCCTAACGTCGTCCGGTGCGAGCAATCTAATTACTCGATCATCGCTAGAGAAATTGTTGCGGCGCAATTCAAAGACGCAATAACGATGACGACTCTTTCTGCAAAAGAGAAATCGCTTTGCCACCATCGTTGCACAAAGAGTATCTCTTTTGCTTTTTTCTTTATTTAAAAATAAAAAACACATCTGGCATTAATAGGCGCAGCTCTTTGAAATTAATCTTCTTACGCAAAAATCACTTTAACGCGCGAATGTGTCCTTGATATCTAATTTGTATCACAACAGCATCGAGAGAAAATGCCGCGTTGATTTCTTCTTCGTCGTTTCGTTGCATTTGCGTCACATAAGGTTATCAATCAGTCACGAGATCATATATCCGAGAATACTGATAAGAAGCTTATCCCGCTCGGTGCGTAATCGAAACCGCCGGATTAAAACCAGCGATTTTAGATTCAATATTTTAGACTCAAAGAGACGCGCGCGATTTTCGATGATTTTGTTCTCTCGTTGCTGTGAACGCAATATACATATATATATATATATATAATATGTAATCCATTTGTTGCCGCATATCCACGTAGCGTGGAAAAAAATAAACGAAAACGGAGAATTGTAGCAGTTTTGAATCCTCGCAACAAATAATAAAGCGTTTTGATAAATGAGGTGTGGAATAAACTCCACGCGACCGTTTACGTCATGAAAAGCTGCGGCGACTGTGACGTCAACAAACATCTCGCTCCAAAGAGAACTTCGAACTAATCATTGAATGGACATGAAATCGGATATATTTTAAAGCAAAATGTGTGTGTGTGTGTTTTTTTTTCGCTCGTCGTTAGCTCCAAAATGATTAACGATAGGTACCATTTTATTCGCGCGGAATCTCTTCGCGCGAAGATATCTTTTCCCTGTGAGAGCTGGCGAATTACACGAGAGATAAATTTTTTTTTTCTTCCATTCAGAAGAAAAGACAGAACTTCCCTGTTATCATCGTGAACCATTTGTAATGCAGATAACTATGCGCCGCGCGCGTCCAAAAATTGTTCCCTCACATATTTCGCTGTTTCGCTTTTATCGGCCGCATCGAAAATAGCGAGAAAATCAAATAACGTTTCGAAATCGCAAATCAAAGTCTCGCAAGATCGACGGCACGTTGCACCTCTCGCCGCGGTGATTTCGTTCGATTGTGCAGAAAAGTCACAAAAGACAAGTCCTTTATTGGAGTACACACGAGAAGTGCGAAGTGTCGAAGCGCATAGCGATACGGGCTTCTCTCTTCTATCTATCTATTCATATATCTATCTATCTCTCTCTTTATCTCTGTGCAAATGCGATTCATCGCGCCGCTTCGCTCAGCAGCTAATTAAGCCGATCGCTCTACCGAACGTCATATCCGTTCTGCGGATCCGTTCGCGCGATTGTCCGATCGGGTGAAATCGCATTCACTTGCGCGAGAGCTGTCCGTTAAACCGAGCGTATCGTCATTAGTGTAAGCGAATTAAGCCGAGCTCGCTTCGATACCATATATCGGCATCGAATATTCCGAATCGAGCGGCCGTCCTCTCGAAGAGACTGATATTATCCACTTCATCGTTGAGAGTATATTCACGTCAAAAATGAAAATGACAAACTGTTTGCGTATCGTGTTACACTCTCATTTTTTTCTTCCTATTCTCCCTAACAAGGGACTAATAATGCGACGTTTTAATGTGCTCGTATGCCTTTCCTGTGCAAAAAAAAAAACAAAAAAGTCCCGTAATCCCGAAAAGGGCGACTCCATGAGAATTCCACTCGTTAACGTCGCACGGCCGCCCTCGTAATCGTCGCCCATCCCACGAGTGCGTCTCTTTGTGCATGCTTATCTGTTCCTTTCGCGCGACAGCACGTTCGTCACTTTCAGTCGTCGACACGACGACGATAGACTCCCCGAATGCCGGGCGTCTCGAGCGAGAGACGCGGGGACCGTCAATTTAAACTCCCGTTTTCTTCTTTCACCTCTCTCGTCCGATGGCGGCTTGTCGCGAATCCACTTTTTACTAACGACTAACGACCAACCACGTCACGAGAGGGAAAGAGGAAGAGAAAGGAGAGTGTGTGCCCTCGTGGTTTTGTAACTAAATACCCGTAAGCTCCGCAAAGTGCCTCTAAGCGGAGGTGGGGGACACATTACGCTCCGGGATCGTCACACTCTTTAATGCACTGGGGCAATATTTCCCTACAACTTCCCGTCGTCTCCTCCTTATCCGTCTCCGCGAAAACTTTCATCCAATCCGCGAAACTGCGAATAATCGGATTATATCGATTCCAAGAAAAGAAACATTAAGAACCTCTCTCTATCTTTCTCTATCTCTATCTCTCTCTCTCTCTCCCTCTGACGTAAAGTTTACTGAAAATGTCATCATGTTAACATGATTATTTGTTACGTGTATCACTATGAATCATTCACACGGTCGGAAGTTTTTCATATCACAAACGACATTTGCAAAAATAGACGTTTACGACGTGCATGTATAATATGCAACTGATGATCACATCGCTAATTAAATACAATCACTAAATAAAGCGAATTACAGATTTACAGCTCGGGCTTTATATATTGACGTCGAAATTATACATGAGAGAGAAAAAAAAAAATCCTAAAACACCAGCAAATAAATCGTCGACAATAGAATTTCTTATTCGCACCGGCTCTGAAAACGTGCGAGAGACGTTTATAGATTTGTCGCGTAATCCTTTATGCAAAACGCGCGGCATAAATAGCCGGAGAATGGAAGCGTCTCTTATCCCGAAGGGGTGAACGTTCCTTCGGGAATATATATCGACACGTGGAAATTTCCTGCGGAGCGCGCCCGCAGAGAGAGCGACGAAATTCGCTCGGAAACGCGTAAGTTCTGTTTCTCGCGTGTGAGATCGATCCCATTTCTCGTGAATGAGAAAATTTGGTCGGCACCGCGAGAAGCGAGAAGCGAGAACGGAGAAGGGGGATCGGAGGATATGGGAAGCGAGGACGGTAGCGCGGGGTAACGCGGGAAGGATTCTATTCGCGATCGATAGAGAATTCCAGCGGCCGGTGTGGGATTCGCCGAATAATTTCGAATCCGCGGATGAGAGAGGCGAGCTCTCGCGTAGCCGCCCGTCGTTATTATAAGAAACTATTTCTCTCGCGAGGTCGGCGTATTATATTCGCGGTTGCTTTCATTACGAGGGGACTTCCGCGTAATGACGATGTCGCTCTCTGATAACCAGTCGGGACTGTGTGTAGCTAGCCGTCTGCCTCGAAGCCCAGTGGTTCACAGGGTCTCTCTCTCTCTCTTTCTCGCCGAGGATCATTTCATCTAATTAAAAGATGAGGCTTCTCCTTGCGACTCTTCTACGTGCCGCGCGGAACCGGAGGAAATATAATCTTTAATTAACGTTAATGTATCTTTTTCCATCGGATCTTTTTATTTCTAGCCGTGTTCTAGCGGCTAAATTCAGGTGACGCGGAAACGAGGCAGTTTTATAAAATTTCAACGAGTCATCGTAGGCGATGCGTACTAATTCCTTTTGCGTTTCAGTTTTCTTCATTTTTTTGTCGAGCGAATATTATCAATTTGAAAAAGCGAGATGATATTTAGCGAAGTCGAGTCACGAATGCGCACCAGATCAAAGTAGACCATCGCTTGAACTTCAAAATCGATAACTATAGAATATTATGTGACGCGGCGTCTTTGTATTTCGACGCACCCCTTCTCCGCGAATGTACAAAAAAAAACCTCTCTCTCTCTCTCTCTCTCGATGTTTCGAGTGTGTTTGGGGAATCGCGCAATGTGTGTGTGTGTGTGTGCGTCCGCGAAACGTATAATCGATGAGAGAGGTATGCATCGGCGGGGCGATATTCAGCCGTCTCTCATGACATGACACGGCAGAAACTAACCTTCGGCTTTCATTTCCTCTTTTCCCCCCGGGGGCATGAGTCGAGATTCGGATCCATATACGCGGAGAGAGTTTCTACGTGCCCTAATAACTCCGCCAAGATTATCCGCTCCGATAAGCGCGCCCCGCTGCTACGCGAGAGTCGCCGAACACACGTCGTGTTCGGACTGCCGACGTTTTGACGACAATCGGGCTTACAGCGGCGGTGGTCTCTCTCCCCTTCGACGTCAACAAGACCGATAAAATATAATTAACGAACTTTTCTCTACACTCTCGTTTTTTTTTTTTTTTGCCAGGAATTTGCTCGGGTCTGCGGGAGGTGCGCATCCAGATTCCAATGGCTGTGAGAAAGGGCGAGACGGGGACGCTGAATTGTTGGTACGATACCGAGGGTGATCCTCTGTACGCCGTCAAATGGTACAAAGGAAACCAGGAGTTTTATCGTTATGCCCCGAACGAGAACCCGGCCATCAAGACTTTTCCCATTGAAAATCTGACGGTGAAGGTGAGTTTTCTCCCCTCATATCTCTCTCTCTCTCTCTTTTTTTTTCTCTTTTTCTCGCTCTCTCTTTCTCTCTCTCTCTATCTTTCTCTCACCCCCTTAACAGATGAGTTTAGAACCTCCGATTTGTCCCTCGGGCTCTTCTCGCGAGAAATCTCGTGACTCTTGCGGGACCGCGACCGGGACCTCGATCGCGGAAGCGGGAAAAAAAGCGACATCAAGAAGAAAGAGAGACAGAGAGAGAGAGAGAGAGAGCGAGAGCAAAGGCGAGGATTTATTGCGGTCGAGAAGTTGCGAATGAAACACGATAACACCGAACGCGCCGGAACGTACAGTTCCTGTTCGCTGTATACCGGTTGCCGTTCTACATATCGGCTGATCGAAGTTTTTGAATACGAGCTGTCGCCACGCGAGAGGGGTAACTGATGGCCCTCGTCGATGTACGCTGCTCGTCCCGACGTCGCGCTTTCTGCTTTCTTTCTTCCCGTCAAATTTCAGTTTTATTTTTCACTTTGTAAAATTGCAGTTTTTTTTTCTCACAACGCGCGGTGTAAAACACGCACGTGTTTTTTTTTCTTTTTTCATCGCGTTCTTATATATACTCCATTTATTAATCTAATTGATTTAATAAATTTCACAAGATTTTAATGATATTTTTAATGATATTTTTGCGCGTTGTTGATGTTTTTACGCCAGTACCTTTTTATGTAAATTGCAAAATAATTCCAAATAAATAGTTTTTTGTTTTGAGAAAATTTCGTCTTTTGAATATGTATGTTTTATTATACGCATTTTATTATATACTATTTTACCCGCTGTGAGCGGTTCGCGAATGTACGTATCGCTCGTACGTTTCAACCCAGTTAAAGCGCCGTTAAATATAATTTTATGCGCGTTATATGCACGAGAGACGCGCGCGCGATCCAGCCGAGTCCAATTTAGAATTCTGAATTTCGGACGCGAGACGGCGCCGATTATGATCAAATGATACTTGTTTAACAATCGTTCGCAAAGTGAGATATGCGACTTTATCGCAACCTCGGCGAACAGATCGTTTTACTCTCGTATCAATCATTTTTTGTTTTGTTTTGTTTTGTTTTTTTTTTTGTTTTTTTTTTTTTTTTTTTTTTTTTTTTTTATCTCCTCCTGCGTCAATTTTGCAATACGGACGTCACGCGCCGCGGGCGCTTTCCGTTCGAAATGCAATTCGAAAAGCTCAAACACCTTGCTACGATATTCATTACTAACATCGCCGATAACGAGTCGCACAACTGGCAGTCGATGTAAAACAAACCTGAAAAAAAAAAAAAAAAAAAAAAACAAACAAAACAAAACATTGCAAGTGCATCGCAAATATTTAACGCACCGGACGAGAGAGCACGAAGGGGATTCCCGTTTGGGAATAAAGCTGATGTCGAATAATCGGGTCGTCGGTCGCATGTCGCGCGATTGATGGCAGCGGATGCATTGGTCATTAGTTGAATGGAATGAATTCCCAAGACTTTTGCATTACCGTATCTCACATACGCTCACACACACACACACACACACGTGTGACGCGCACACGTGCCACGCATTTCATCTGATGAGATGAGTAGTACTCTTCCTGCGATCTCTGTGTGCGACAGCGCAGGCGGAAGGACGACAACGACGACGACAACGACGACGACGACGACGACGACGACAATGATGCTTCGCACAGCGAGACGTACGATCGTAATGAATTACCTTTGTCCGCAGAAAACCGAGAGCAACGCGACGCAAGTCGTGCTGACGAAGTTGGAATTGGAAGCGGCAGGCGAATACAGCTGCGAGGTATCAGCGGACGCACCTTCCTTCCACACGGCTACGAGGTCCGCGAAGATGAACGTTGTCGGTAAGTGTGTCTTCTCGTTTTCGCTCTTCCCTCATCCCTCGCGCGCTAATAACTTCAGACGCGACATCGGCTGCGTAAAAACACGTTACAGCGTTATTACTCGCGCGCGCAAGCAATTTGACGTGGCGCTTTACGGCGCCCGACCGTCTCGTAATATCGGACTCTGATAAGGGAAATAATAATAAGCGTGCGCGCGCGTACGCTATTTAAATCGCGTTTTCCACGACGTCGATAAAACTTTTACGATTGACGATAATTCATAAGATCGACGAAGAGAGCTCGCTCATGAAGGAGGCTCTTCACGAGAAAATAAAGAAAAGCGTCTCGTATAAGCTCCGGCGGATCTTGAAATTTACGGAGGGGTCGCGCCGAGTAATATATTTTAACGACGTAAATTGCGTGTCGCTGTTTTCGAGGTTCTTTTCATTAAGAACGTGGCAATGTCTGGTAAATTTAGCGCCGACACCGACGTTTTTCCCGCCGCACGCGAGGTGACTTTCTCTTCCTTTTTGAATATTACTGCAATGTACATATTCTCTGATATTACGTGTGTGCAAGATCTTCTCTCTTCCGGCGAGAATTAAATATCTGTTCTAATTGCTCGCGTTTCTCCTCCCTTGCAAGCACCTGTCCTCGTTCGCGAACGGAGAATATAAGAAGAAAAATATATCCGCGCGGAGTTTTTTTGAATGCGACGTGAATCTTCCGAAAGAACGGACTATTGAATTCTCGCATTTCGCGTTTGAAACAAACGACAATTTTATTCGCTTGCGTTTCATCGTCGTAAAGGCTCGCCGAAGCGCGCGAATTTACGTTCTCCCGTAAAAACAAAAAAAAAAAAAAATGGGAGAGTAATATTTCGCGAGAACACAGAGAGACTGGGGTGTGTCTGTGACACGTGTGCAGGTGCTTGTAACGATGTGCGTGCGTGTGTTCGAGGGGGGAGTAACGGTTGTACGATTTTGACGCATGCCGATGGCGAAAAACGTTCAGACACGCGAGGACGAGTCGTTCGTCGTAGAAAAGAAGAATTTTTCGAGCGACGAGAATGCCGAGGGGAGAACGTTTTACGCGTCTCCCTGATATCGACCAATCGTCACCGCGCCGAAAGTTTCGTGTTTGGAGAACGAGTCTGGTCAAACCCTCCTCGTTGAAACAACGGCGACGACGACTCGACTGCACGCGATATCATGCAATGTCTCGATCTATACGTGTGTTTATATTATACCGGGTGAGATCTGACAAATCCTCAAATCATCTTTTGCGTATTTCACTTTCTTCTCGACGATGTGAAAGCTCATTTCGTTGTCATTGAAACACATGCGAAATCGGAGGCTATTAAAAAATGACGAACAAAAATCCCGATGAAAACGATGGATATTTTATTATCGTCAGTTTTTTAATCTCGAACAAACTCAGCTCCAAGTTTCGTAATTTTAGAATACGTTACAAGAAGATTTAAGAATCTCTCGTTCGCGATATACTATATATATATATACATATACATGTATATATTTTCAGTAGTGAGAAAAAGTTTGCTCTCTCTAAATTTCTCAAGAAATGTACATATATGTATATACATAGGAAAAGGTGGGTTTACTTTGGGGAGGCCTAGAGAAGAGCTATAGCTTAGATCTGAAACGCTGTGTGTATATAACGCCGGATATATATCCTTGCCTTTGCAGAATTGCCGTCTGAGATGCCGTCGATACAGGGACTAAAGAGGAAATACCGCGTCGACGAAACGCTGCGTTTGAACTGCACATCCGACCGGAGCAAGCCCGCCGCGAATCTCACTTGGTATATCAACGATCGGCAGGTATGCTCTAACTGCTAATGATGGTAATGCGCGCGCGGTTAGACGAGGGTATCCCGAAAAGGTTGGGGAACACAGACGGAGAGGGGAGATTGGAGGATCGGATACCTCTATTTAGTTTACCACGGCTTTGATCCATTATCCCTGATCAAACGTCGGAGACAAGGAAGCTTATGGGATACGTCTCTCGAGGAGAGAGAGAGAGAGAGAGAACGCAACGTTCCGAAGTTGGGCGAGTGAGCACAACATTCGGCGAAGCGTGGAAAATCATTCAACTGGAGTCTGATCCTCTGATTATTTTCACTAATACTTTCACGACCCGTTAATTGGGAACTCGAACACTAAAATGGAATAATTCAAAGCGGGAGTTCGCGCTCTCTTCCTATTTCGAAAAGATGTCTTTGCATTAGAGATGAAATTCTGAAAGTTTTATCGCGAATAGCGGCTTTAAGGCTTTAAATATTTTTCATCGTTTTCGCAGTTTTCAGAATAGCTTCTATAATCACTCTACATTAATGCATCCATACGTAAATTATTCCGTGCCGAGCGCATAATCCTCGAGTAAAAAGAAAAAAAAAAAAAAATAAATAAATAAATAAAGTCTACCTCTCGAGAATTTATACAACACACAGCGGGAGGCATTAACAAAGCAGCGCGAATATAGTTTTTCATCCTTGTACATATACGCTATATATTAGTATTTATTCTGTCCATGTTATAACAGTCCATTAGGTCGCGAACTCGTTGGCTCCCATCGAATCGATTAATGAAACTTAATTGATGTTTGCTTTAAGATTAAATATTTGAATTTGAATTCATTTACCTACTTCCATTAGAGGCACATATGCGTGTGTGAGTATAACATACGAACGATTAAAAAAAAAAAAAAACCTGTTCTTATTATTATATTTTTGTCGGCTATATGTAACATATTTATTTTCTCGAACAATGTTGGCCGGGGTGTCTGTACACATTTAGATGTCACGTAGTGCAATCGATGCAGCTGATATTTAGTTTTTTCTTGTTTCGATTTTCTTTTAGCCTCTCAAGTCGTACGTTCGTACATACAGTCCGAACAGCCTCGACACGAACGACTTGGACGGGCAGATCTCGCAGATCGGGCTCCAGTTTCTGGTTACGCACGATCACTTCATCAGCGGCAAGCTGAAGATACGTTGCAGCGCGTCAATATACGACATTTATTGGCAGAGCACGGAAGTCAGCGCCGAAGAGGATCGGCCGAAGGTGACGCTTTACGAGCCGCCGGCCGCGACCATCGTCGGCATCAACTACTTGCAGCCACCGCCGAATTTTCAGACCGGTCAGAAGAAGCCCGACGGGCAGGTTGGGGTGAGAGGTAAAGTTTTGTCGTTTTCTCGAAGACGACTCGGTAAACACATATCATCACTCGAGAAGGGTCGGTCGCCGGCTATTTATCGAAATTCGAGACGTTCCCGAGAAACCGTAGACGCGGATTAATATTTGTTTGCAAATCGTTTTATTTTATAAGAAGCTCGAACAACATCCGGCGATCTGACGAAAGCTCTTTGAGCGGGAACGCATTAAAATCGTCTTCAGTCATGTACGAAACATTCGGAGAGCGACGTTGATCCGCTATCTCTAAATTCCATAGAAGTTTGTGCGATTGAGAATTAAGAATAAAAGATAAAAATAAAAAAAAAAAAAATAAAAATAAAAAATAAAAAAAAATAGAGATATTACCGGATTTTTACATTGTCCTGTGTTTTGGTGATTTTTTTCAGTGTTGGGATCGTCCGCGGTGAATCTGCGACCGTTGGCGAGACTCGTTTTGGAATTGTTTGCGCTTCTTCTAATCGCCATTCGTTAAAAAGCATATAGTGCATCGTTCGAGAAACGCGCTTTGGAACACTTTGCGTACGTCAACGTGCTTGTGAGAAGAGAACGAGAAGGAGGAGGAGGAGTAGGTTGAAGTGCAGGAGAGCTCAAGAGACGCGCTTTGTGCAATGATGACGTTTCCTCTACGGGATCGCCTCGGATCGCCACGACAGCGGCAATATACACGATCGGGAGTGAATACAGGGAACCTCCTTCAAGGGCCAACGTCAAGGTGGTGAAACGTGAAAGGCTCGGTTCGAATGGCAGAGGGAATGGAAGTGACGGGGCGCGACTGTGAAGAGGAGAGTTCGATCCGCTTCGGGAGAAAGGTCGAGAGAAAGGAAGACTCGAGGACGATACCGAGAGAAAGAGATAAAGCTCTCCCGATGAGATGATTTATTCGACGTTCATTCTCATCCGATGATCAACGAATGTCCAAAAAAAAAAAAAAAGCACTACAGCGACGACAAACGACGCGGCTGGATACTCGCGATATATAAATATATACATATATATACATTCGGGAGATATTTTATTATTATTAGACCACATATATATATACTTGCTTCCTTCCAGCGGGATAATATGTGTTTGCAAATGTGTAGGTATATATATATATAAAATATATATGTATACATATATATAGTATGTTTCGTCGCATAATTTTTTTTTCGTACTTTTATATATAACTCAGAAGGTGACTAACGTAGCATGAATGTACGTGCGTATTTCTCGACAGCAGACAAAAGTACACACATATAACGCAGAACTACATAAGATACATAATGCAACGCGTACACACACACACACACACGCACATATACACACACTTAGTCTACGCACACACGTATGTGCAGGAGAAATACGAATACGTAAAATTGCACAGAAAATACAACATGTATACACACACACATATACACACACGGAAAAAAAAGTTTTAGACAGCTAAGAAAGAACTCGCTTAGGCCTACTGAATTTTTTGTTACATCAACAAAACGTTCTGTTAGTGAAACCAAATATTCAGTAGGCCCCCATAGCAAGTTTTTTCTTTGCTATCCACGTAGCAACTAATCTTCTTGCTTTTCCGGCAAAAAACTTTTTTTTCCGTGCATACTTTCTCTCTGTATGAATAACTGATAAGTAAACGTGTTGTTCTTGAGAGCGTTGCGGCCCGCCTAAGTATTTTACAGTGTGCGAGATGATGTACCTGAATCGGATATCCGCGCGAACTTCTTTCTGTGTTGCTACTTAGGAAACTACGTACTAATGAAGCCAGCGCTCGGATTGTGCGCGCGTTCGCAATTCGTGATTCAGTGCAATATTCATGTGAAACAGTGCGGAGGCAAAAATCATTCATTCGACGCGCGATTAAAGTTGTTCGTGTTGATTTGCCAGCCGAGCAGTTTTTCGACAAGACTGTGAGAGATCGCAAATCATCACGAACCGATCCGACGTTTTTTTTTTTTTTTTTTATCGCGCCGTGCGTAAATTCGTAATTTTTGTGCGTATATTTACAAACAATCAACTGCGAATAGTGTGGCAGGTTTTACACATGCGAACAACGAAATTCTCACGAATTTTAGTGAATCACGAATTGCAAATTGCCGATCGCGCATAATCGGACGTTAGCTCAAGCGAGGAACAGATGTGCTATATTATCGAGTTATATATATATATATATATATATATATATACATATATATATATTTCGTTGTCGTTTATAATATATACACATATGTGTTATAAACGACAACAACCACTTTGTGTATCTTGATCATTCCATTTTATTGAAGCGTGTAATTTATTGACGAGGCTGATTTAATTGATGTACAGTACGACTTGTGAAGTTTATTATAAATTCATTTAACTAAATTGTCATCAATGTGTTTCTACAATCAATCCCTTACACATCCTCGTATTCAAACCGCGCACTCTCTAATATATTTCCTTCGCTGCGCAAACAGATCCTACTCTCTCTCTCTCTCTCTCTGTGTGTATAATATTCCATTCATCAAATACGATGACATCATAAATTATATCGCCTGCAGTTTCCGCTTATCGATATTCGATATCAATTTTCATCCCAAATGCGTTTCCGGTAAATATTTTCGATATTCCTCTGCTGTAAGTCGCAGGTTCAAAGGATATTTTAGCAGCATCTTGTTTTATGTCAATATAAGGCAAAAACGTCATAAAAAAGAAAATGTCAAATGATTTTGTTCGTATCTTACTTTGTGCATTGACATTTCGATAAGTCTCACGTGACGTATCGGCGCTAAAACATAAATATAAAAATAAATGCGGTAATATAGTAAATATTACAATGGATACAAACGGTGTAACGATTATTCTGGTACGGTTAGAAGGAGCAAAATTTCATTGTTATCGGTATTTTATTTACGCACTATATCGACGGTGTAATTATGTTTTCTCTACGCTATATATCCAATATCTCTATTCATTTTAAACGACCCGGATCGACGTTAAAACAATGTAGCTGCATAAATAAATAATGCATCGCGTACAAAGAAGAGGTCTCGCCGCGCGATGGCTACCGCGCGCGGTGAAAACGCGCGATTTTTGCGGACATTAAATAAAATATTGTTTCACAAAAGCATGCTTTAATTTTCTCGATGAATCGAGAGAGAGAGAGTGGGAGAGAGAGAGAGAGAGAAGAGGAGGAATGCCGCTTTGCGGATTATTATATTTGTTTATGCATGACCGGTACGTGTATATACACGCCGGTAATGTGATAACTCAATTATTGCTCACCGTAATGTTTACTCTGTGCCATTATGCGAAACGTATAACTACACGATTATTGATACTTGCGTGTTCCACGTTTGTAATTGAACGTCGAGTCAAATAATTCCGAGATACTGACTTCTCTGCGGTCGTAGTAATTATACACATTCTTTCTCATCCTCTGCGTTTTTTCAGGATTTCTGAGAATTCAGTCGCAACATTTCTAACTCTCTCATTAATTTTTAATTAAAACGTATTTAATAATTTAATTTTTGATATCGCACAGCGTCTCTCTTTCCGTGTGAGACGCGACAAATTGCGGCAGAGTATTTCTGAAGATAGCACTTCGGTATTGCGCGCAGTTTTTTTTATTTTATTTTTTTATTTTCGAGAAAGAGAGAGAGAGAGAGAGAAAATTAAACACATAATTCAATTCACATGTTTTTATATTTTAGTAACATTTATATGCAAATGCGCAAGAGTCGAGAAGCGTACAATGGGACGGGACTTCAAAAAGCCTTCAGAATTCTCCTCTTTTATCTCATAAGCATCTTGTTGAGTTGAAGTGCTCGCACAATGCAGCAGTAACAATCTGTAAATGTAATTGTTCATTGACCGAAGTGCTTCTCCCGTAAGCATGGAAACTTGCAGTTTTCAAAGCGTTTGCAAAAATACATAGTGCTCCGGTAACGAAGAGACTGGATTCTTTTATGTTTACTCGGCCGAAAGTTTTTCAATTTTTCGTTTTCATGGTTTTTTCTGTCCTCTCTCTCTCTCTCTCCGCCCTATCGTTTTACATTCTTTCTTTCAAAAAACCAAAGAACAAATAAATAAACTCAATTACAGACTTTGAATAACAAACGCGTAATAAATTTGCAGTGCCAAGTGCCTGAAATAAACGCGTTGCAACGTATCGTGATTTTGTGAAGATCAAAATGTGAAATATATAACTTCGCATTTCGAGTTTCAACATTCCGTTCTTTTAAAAGACTCTCATAAAAACACGATCTCACTATATTTATCTACAACAGTGTACGCGCTGTAATACATATAAAATACAATCAATCATTAATTGATAGCAATCTCCGCGTATTTATTGCACGCAGCAGAGAGAAAAAAAGAAAAAGATATTCAACGAGAAATATTCTCCCGGTTTCAATCCTCGAATGTGGTCCACGAGGCCAGGGGCGGCTGGCAATCGATGGTGCCAGGCTGCGAGCGTGTAAGCATACGTCAGGGGCTCACGGATAACATTAAACAGAGGTGGGTATCCTAGTGCCCGAGTACTCGCACACGAAAGCGGATTCCGTTGCTTGGCGACGGGGAAAAGCGGAGCGCGCCGTCATGTCGGGGATTCGGCGAAGGATGAGGGCGGCCGTAGTACTAGTGTGGGCGACCCTTCCCTCCCTAGAGTAGCGAGAGGAAAAATTCGCGAATTTCAGTCTCGCCCGAGTGACGCGCGATCGCTGAACGAAAATTCGCAAAAATCCGCATCTCGTCCGCAAGAGAATCAATGCTGTCCCCGTGTTGTCTCTCGGGGATACAACGCGCGTTTTAACCCTTACGTAAGCGTTATCACGTATTTCCGAAATAATCCACGAAAACTGGATCCGGAGCAATCTCAACAGATGGCTCAATTGACACGAGAGCGGGAGTCAAATTTCCACATCCGTTCGTCCTTTCCGGCGTTGTCGACCGTACAGGCGCTATTTACCGGTGATCACTGCGACTGAACTGCGGCGTATACACAATTTGCTCCGAACGCTCTCGCTATTTTGTAACTGTAGCTCTCTCGCTATAGAGATGTAAAAGCAGCGTGCAACGAGAGACAAAGTTCAACAACCTCGAAACGTTAATGCGAATGCATTAACGAGGGTAATGTATTCCGTATTCGACCATCCGAGAGAAATTGTTCGCAAACGTCGCTTTCCTGCGCGTGTTTGTACGTACGTGTAGAATGTGCGTGCGTGGCATTCTACGACACGCACACACACACGCGCGCGCGCGCGCGCACACACACACACCGCGAACAAAAATCCAATAACCGAGGCGCCGAATTACTTCTCTTTACGTATTTTCATTCTGATTCTTGACTCGGGTCGATGCTAATGCGCGGTCGCGAAAAACGGAGCGCATTTTAATATCTTGCGGACGCGTGTGAATTAGAACAAATGATAAATCGACAGTATCGCGTCGTCGTCCTGTGCTGATGAACACACAAGTCGAGCACAAAGCATCATTTGGCGCCGGACCAGAGAAAGCGCAGACTATTCCTGTCTGGCGTCTTCGCGGAGTTCCTTCGCGTGACACTCGTTGGACTTCTGCCTGAGATTAACAGCCATGGAGTCACTTCTGGAGAAAAGTAAGTCTCAGGGATGCATGTCGTCTGCGTGCGCACTTGCCGCCCTTTTCTATCTCTCTCTCTCTCTCTTTCTTTCTGGCAGCCTCCAACGAATTTTGCAAGACGCACCGCCGCCGAATGTGACTCAACAACACTGTTAACAAAAACGGATCGTTCGCCAAAAAATATACTTTACTTCCGTCGTTGTCTTCGTGAGGTATTTAATCTTTAGTTTTAGATCCCGCGATGTTTCCATGCTCTTCTCTGGAATTTTTATTTGTTAAAAAAGTCCTTTGTATCTGTAAAATATTGTTTTTACAAATACTGTTTTCTTCCTAAGTTTCCCTAATATATTAAAAATTTAATGTGTCTGTAAATTATATGTTGAAATAATTTTTGATATTGAAAACGAATAAAACAATAAAATATTTTTTATAATACAAAAACCAGTATTATTTTTATCCTGCGAAATTATGCTGAACTGAAGAGGAATATTCGACGATCGCATCTGTCGAAGGCACTGCTCGCATGTTTCACGTCGCATTTATGCTTCTGCTTTCTACTTTCGCATGCGCCGTGGAAAACTGGGTGAATTGGTCATCAGTGAGGCGCACGAGAAAACGGTGTTCCCGATAAAAAGCTGCGTTCGCCAACTACACTCGAATATCTCGGCGCACTCACCTGCATCTGGCGCAGGTAATACACCGGCGTCTTCAGAAAATACGTATCGAATAAAAATATCCCGACGACGATATTTCTGTCGTTCGATAACGGATGGCACCACCGATTCGAGCGAGCCGGAGATAATCGTGCCGCAATTTGCGCGTGACGCGACGCTCTGTCGTGTTAGCTGGTCGATACAGCGTTTGATTAATTGTGATAATGCTCCCCTCTCTCTCTCTCTCTCTCGCACATACACAAACACTCTCTATCCCTCGTCTCTAGGGCGGAAAAATAACGTTGGAAAAAAATAAGCGTCGATGATTCCGCGATCGTTTAGAAAAGACCGAGCTGTCGCGCGTGAAAAGCTCGTGAATATTCATTCCGATCATCTTCAGCCGCGACGGCGCAAAAGCGACGAATTTATTGTTCGGCTTGCGCCCGTAAACACCCGCCCGTATGAATAAGTTACGCTCAATTATTGTGTACACGAAATATATGTCGAGTTAATAAAGCGTTGCTGCATGTGAAGCTGCATTTTGCATGACCATGTAAAGTCTCGTATATTTTAAAATATGCGACGCACAGTGCGCGACGACAACGTTTCCTGCTTCGCATGTCGATGCGAACGCGCGGAAAAAAACTAACGTTATTTTCAGTGTCATTTCCTGCTGATGAATCTCACTGGTACATTTAGCCGGACTAATTCGAATGTTTACATATGCGTTGCACTAGTTCTGCGTAACTCGTCAACTTTCGTTCGCGGAATTACGTTCATGTTTCTCACACGTGAGCCGAAAAGTCGATAATTTTCCCGATGCGCGTCGATGCGATCCGCATCGGTGAGACGCGTATTTATATATCTATCTCTGCGATCGCGATGTGTTTTATTATTCTACGAACGGTATTGTGAATGCGCACGACGTAAAGCAGAATTCACAGCAGGGAATCGAATTTTTGAAACCGAATGTTGTCACGAACCGACCTAACGTTATTGAATTCGTTGTGAATATTTCACCATCACGTAGCTCCAACGACTTGCTTATCAACGAACGAAAGAAGAAGACGGTGTTTTTCCGCGGCAAGAGCAGCGGCATTCGCCGCACGAAGGAATAATAATGCTGTGAACGCGAGCAACAATGCCGCCGTGTAATATTATATACAATGAAATTCTACCTTCTGACGTAAAGTTGCGCAGGCCGAATCGACTCGCGGTTTCTTCGTTAATACGAGGTTTCCGTTTTACATCGCCATCGCCACAGCTGCGGAAATCGTCAACAAACGCGCATGAAGTGTCTCTCCGCGGCGTGTGTGCGCTTAACGCGAGAATCGGAGAGACTACGGATAAATAACAATTCGAGAAATTCACACGCGGCTTGGCGATGAAATTACACGCGGGATACGCAAGTTACATTTGAAATAAAAGTTATACTTCCGCGCGAAATTACATTAACTCCATTTCAGACGCGATACTGTATAATATACGCAAGAGAATTCAGAACAGAATTCCCGTTGTAATTTGATATGCCATGTTATGCAGAGAAAACGAATCTGTGCGGAGAATCAAAATCACATTCATACAAGACGCGTATATATACGGTGCGTGTTTGATTTTTAGCGTATTCCACTTTTACGACCTGCATGATACACTTTATTCGATTGAACAAGAAATCCTGGAAAAAATAATTCACTTTGCGCGCGCTATATATTTGCAGTCGAACTTCTTTTCCTCCACTGAGAGATTTGTGTGATTTCCGGGAGATGGCAATAGTTCAAATAAAATGTTGTACATTTTTTGTATTCTTTATTTTTATTTAATTTTCAATATTCTTCGTATTTACAAGTCGTTCAAAATAGACTGTAGCCAATGTTTTCGGCGAAATCCCGTCGAAAGGTTCGCGAAAACAAACGAACAAACAAACACACACGCGTCGAACGCGTGTAGTACCCACTCTGCAACGTCTCTTCATTATCGGTGACGCGACGACGCGACACGTGCGCGTCCCGAAAGAACGTATTGCGGCTCTAATTGAATGGCTTAATTCGTCACGAGGTGGGCGTGTTTCCGTCAGCGAGTGTTTCGGACTTTATAAAGCCCGGAGTGTGTGTGTGTATGCATCGCGCTCAAACGTCGCGCGACGCACCCCTCTCTTAATTTAATGCGGGCTTAAATTTTTCACGAGCTCTATCTGTGGTGAATTATTTCCACAGTCGCGCGGCTGTGTGCGCGCCTCTATATCAGCAACACGGCGCCGCCGTGCACCGCGTGCTCGGAAACATCGTTTTCGAGGTGCTCGTCCGCAGCCGTTACGCGTGCGTGCTCAGACACGACCTCGCGGTACCCGGCGGACAGAGCACCCGGGTCAACAGCACTCGGGGGTACGCCTAGGCCACGTCGCATTTAACGCTGAACGCGGCCGTACGCGATTGCAATATAGCGAGCTGATTCCGGACAGATCGAATTACGCCTAATTCCGATGATAGTTTTGTTTTCAAATGGAAATATATCCAAACGTCGAGAAAACATTTTATCTCTCTTTTTATCTTTCTTTTTTAATATCTCGCGATATTCGTGCACAATATTTCGTCTTCTCATATATATGTATATATATATATATAT
>NW_018020689.1:278171-415706 GCF_002006095.1 Pseudomyrmex gracilis
CATAATTGCAGTCGATTGCAACGCCGATGATAAATGCCATGGTTCGATGATAGAAGGTAATATCATTATGTGGACGCGCGCGCGCGCACACACACACACACACACACACACACACACACACACACACACACACACACACACACACACACACACACACACACACGCATACAGTTATCCTAGTTCGCGACCACGCTGTTGTGAACACGCGAGCCGAGCGCAAGAATGCAATTGCGCTCTCTGTGCGCTCTGTATATACCAATTACCGATATCATTACTAATACGAATTACATTCCGTCTATAAGCGTCTCACGTCGATGTAACTGCGAAATCGAAACTCCATTTCTCTGCGTCCCTCTGCTATTATTCAGTGCGCTCGGTACATGTAACGAGTTATCCGTAAACGCATCGCCCAACATGTCGCGTGCGGACTTCGTCATATAAAAAATTCACGGTGCAACGACCGCTATTTTTCAGCGAGCATCGCTGCCGGTATTGTCTAACGGGAACGGGAAGAGAAGCGGTCGAGAGACGCTGTTGAGGTAATCAGGTTCGATGTAAAGGGGTAAAAACCGATAAAAACTATGACGACCAGGCGCTCAACTATGTTTCGTACATGTGTGTTTTACTCGAACTTAATAACTTACGTTATTACTTCACAGTATTATTACTCACAGTAGATATTAATATTATTGTTACATGACACACTGCTTTTTATTTTATTTGTCGTGAAATCGTTGAATTGCCCGCCGTGCAAATCTCGTCTAATTAACAAAAATTGTTTCTTCAGAAAATTTGTTTTTATTCTCAGAAATTCCGATACTGTTTTTCTTGTTCCAGCAAGTACATACAAAGATAATCAGTTGTTCAATAAATTTATTCGCGGGATTAACCAGCGCGGTCTAATTACGTCGGTTTCATCCGAAAAGCGCGTCCTTGAAATATTCACGGGGACGTCTGGTCGTTTTTGCGCGGACAATTCCGCGTGTCGGCGCTCAGAGGCTTTGCTCGGCCAGCGCACATACGACGACGACGACGACGACGACGACGACGACGACGACAACTACAGTCTATTTCTTACGAGTTCGAGCGGCCAGATCCCTGTAATGTTTTATTAGCGCGCAAAGAGACCGCTCGCCGGAACGCTTTGCTGAAATGCACTCGACGGCCTCGTTTAAGCGATATTAGACGAAAGGGAAACGCGGGGATTCAGACACACACTGTGCGCCTGAATTTCAGCCGCTGCCAGTGAGCCGCTGAATAACTGTGCACACACTCAAACGCACAACGGCATTACAACGCATTGCCGCTTAGAGAAGCGCGCGGAAATGTTTTATAAATAAAAAAAGCCAATAAACTAGGTTTGCCGTCGCTTTTTATTTCTTGTCTATCTTAATTGTGTATTAAAATGCGACTTTGTGCGTTGTACATATATATGTATTTAAAAATGATATATATACGAGATAAAAAAACAAAAAACAAAAAAAAAAAAACGCGCAAACAAACTCCGATTATCAAAATTGACGTGTGTCAAAATTACGACACGCGAAAATTTTGAAAACAAATACGGTCTCTGGATTTCATTTTTTTCCTTGACGAAAAAAAAACTGACGGCGCGTCAGTGCGAATTTACCAGTTTTCAGAAAATATTCAGCACCGCGCGCACCGACGCGTTATACTATATACTAGATATAACGCGAAATAAAACTTCTATTTGAATAGCGTCCGCTTTCAATTAAGCTCGAGATAAATTTCTGTTATCTATATCCAATTTCGAAACCGAGGATTTCTTGACTTTGGCCACGGTAAATACCATCTTTTAATTACAAGTTTCCGGTGAAGTTTCTCCCGACGAAGAAAAGAGTCGATTTCTTACAAGAGATCCATGCCATTAAAACCTCACGTAAAAAAAACAAAAAAAACAAAAAAAAAAAAAAACGAATAACCACGGCACTCGGATCGTTGCGCGAGATCTTATCAAACCGTTTTAAATCGCCCGTGGAATGTAATTCAGAGCGAGAGAATCTCGCGTTATAGTTGTGTATGTGTGTGTGTGTGTGATATATATGTATCGCGAGAGAAGCACTCGCATAGAGCTCGTTAAAGACGAACGAAAGCGATTTTTCCGGGAAACGGTTACCGCGCGCTTAATTGCTAATTTTACGGCATCGTTGTGAGATTACAGCGCGAACAATTAACTAACAGCGCGCGCGTAGCGCGAGGCGTTTACGTCGGTCGGGCCGGAGAGATTGATAAGGTGTATCGCGCGCGGTGCTCCGAAATTGCCCCAGACAAGTTGGTTAACGAAGTTACCACGGTGATTAGCGTACATATTCGCCAGCGTTAAACGCGAGGGACCATGTTGATGCCTGCAGGACTCGGCTTGAACGAAACAGTTCTCGGACTCGGGGAACGATATTGTGAAATCGAGAAGATGACACAAGCACGCACACATATGTAGATGCGGTTAGACAAAACCTGCGGGCGAGAAAGAGATGAAACTAAGTGGAAAGCAAAAGATGGAAAGGTCGGCAGACAGGCCTCGAGGAGAATGCGTGACAGAGAGATAACGCGACAAAGAGAGCGATTCAAAGAGTGACAAGAGAGGGGAGAGAAACACGCGAGCGAGCGAGGCGGAAGATCAAGCGTGCGAGTGAGAAAAGTACGAGAACGACGAATGAAGCACAAGAGTGCACGGAGCGGAGCGTGTATCGCTAACCGGGCGGCCAGGCAACACAGAAGAGTTGCCCCGTTCTCCAGGCTTCGCTCGTAATCACACGAGTCGGCAACTGTTAGTATTGTGCCCGAGTCCGAGTGCGAGCGGACTCGCCGCGAGTCCGCGCGGCGCAGCGAAACGTCGTGCTCTCCACGTTTGCTCTCTCTCTTCCAAGAACCTGATGACAAGTATACGAACACGTAAATTCGTAGATCCAATCTAAGCGCGTGTGTGTGTATGTGTACGTGAAAGAGAGAGAGTGAACAGTGTGAATAAGTCTGAGAATCGTGTGATGGTAGAGCGACCTGTTAAAGCGCATCGACGACTATCTACCAGAACGTTGACCCGAAAGGTATGTTATGTCGGATGACCTGGAAGAGAAGCTTGCGCGAGAGTGAAGACTCGAGTCTATAATAATAAACCGGTTCGCCATCCCGCGTGGCATCTGTCCACGCGTGCGGTCTACGAAACCGCGTGATTTAAATATGGTCGAAACTTCGTTCAAGGCAAAGTCCCCGACGTGTCTCAGGACGCACGATAATGGCGCGATTTGCGCGAGCCAGCACGCGCTCGCCAGTCAGTGTTCTCTCGCTCGCTGAAATACCAACGGTTTATTCAATACTAACGGTTGCTACTCCGATCTAATCTAATCGGGATCGACAAATTTTTTTTTTCTTCGGCTGATGACTCAGAATGATACACACATGCTTGCTCGCGCATCGTATCAACGATAAGGCGAATAACGCTTGCTCGACTGACGTCTCGACAAAACGGAAAACCGGACGCCCGACCTCGAGTTACGTAGCTGCCATTTCCACATGCTTAGTCCGCACGATTATCCGTCTCTTTTTTTATATGTCTCCCCTTCTCTGTGCAAGCTACGCCCACAGGTGTGTCACGATCGTTACATAGATCGTGACACGGTTTTTACACGGACTTCGGTTGCATGACGATGGAAGGATCTTGCGGCTTTGCGAACGTGCACGTTTCGATATTTAAATGGATTGCTTGTGTGCGCGCGCGCGTGTATATTGCGCTTGTTCATAAAAGAGTACGTAAATAATCCAATATTTATCGTCATTCCAAATTATGCTCTATTGTTGTTGGTACGTGTATTAATAAATAGGTGTGTGGCCATTAAATATTTATTTGTTCGATTCATGCATCTCGGGTGAGACGCGCGGTCTCCGCAGAAAATTTGCTGAAAATAATATTTCATTGCAGCGCAAATATGATCTATATTGTCAATATTTATTGACAACGCTCCCGAATATTTACGTCGCTGGATAGTGTTCACACAAAGTTGTCTCTTTCCGTCACTTCTTCTATTGACAATTCTTCAATATTTGCCAGCGTCGGATCAATAAATTTATTGTATACGACTGGTGTCACAAATATTGATACTTTCGAGATATTTTTTTTTTTTTTGTTTTCCGGACTGACACTTCTTGTGTTTTTCTCGGTGGAGAAGTTTTGCGCGCGCCTCGCAGGTGCGTGTCGTTACGGTCGTGCGTGCAGGTGCACACGTACTCGCGAGCGAGTCCTTGGCTGCATTTGACTATAAGATGAATGAGGTGATACCGCTCACGATGACAAATGCGTCGCGCGACACAGCCAATTGAGAAAAAAATGAACCGCGCGAACATAATGTGTCTCAATAATAGTGCATCCGGCGATTCCGCGCTAATATTGGAACCACTTGCCGGGGTACAGACGGAAGGTGAGACGCTATTGTCTCGATCGATTTCGAAATGCATCTGTTCGAACGGACGAGTCTGATTTCTCAATATATGCAAAAAAAATATTATGTAAAACGTATTTCTACTCATTAATATGCGATTATAAATTAATGATTAATATATGGTTTCTTTGTTTTACAATACAATCTCTAATAATCCAAGAACAATTAAAAACCAATTAAAAACGAATCGTTTGAAACTCGTATAATGCGTGAGAAATAATTTAAAAAAAATACAATAAATTTTAGCGAAGGTAAACCAGTTTGTTTGCTTAACTATATATACACTGATATTTTTTATATACGCTGATATTTTAACATCTTCACGAACCAGATAACAGACTGAGTTCACTTGACTTCGGCTTTGCTTTCATGATCTAAACACTGTGTACAAAAAATGTTTAACCAGCGACGATCAATTACGTGTGTGTGTATATTAACAGAGGTTAATGTTACGTTCCGCGCGTGCAAACATTCTCTCGATATGAGAGCGCATATGATCTTCCCGCACTTTAATCGGCAAGCACAGACAATGCGTCGAAGGCCAAGGAATTCTCTGCGAAGGTCAGTGAATCATGAGCCTCTACGTGAAAACAAAGAACCCTGAGCGGAAACGGAGCAGCTGCGCGATTCAAACTTTTTAATTTTCGCTCTTTACGCTCGTTGTTCGTGTAAAATTTCCGTTTCCTCCTTCCTTTCGTTTCTCATACATCATAAAGCAGAGTATAATCGTCAGACGGATAAAAATGAGCCAAGCGCACGATAAGCAATCGATACACGAGATAATGTTAAATAAAATACAGTATCTGTTTGAATAAGATTTTAATGTCACGATAGAAATGTTTTTTTTTTTTTTTTGTGAAATCACATTCTTTTTTCTTTTATATCCCAAACGACGAATAATATAACGGCACCATATCGCACTATTGAATCGAGCAAATAGACACGAGCGTATCTTCGAACAGTTGTGTTGATAGTGCACTCATCGATCGCGAGCGAGGTTACGCCGAGTCCAAACAGATGTACGGAGCGGGTGGGAGGATAAGTCGTTCAAGTCGTTCGGATTTATAGATCGCTTATAGATCGCGGCTTTATCGTTCTTCCTCAAAATCCAGAAACGCGTGTGTAACTTCAAGGACGAATTATACAGACAGCGATTTCGAAGTTTCCGCATAGAGACGAAGCCTATCTGTCGAAAGTCCGCTATCCTCGGAGTCTCAAGGTTCATGAATAATTGAGGAAGGAGGAGCACACAGGATTATCATAATGCGTGAATGACGCCACGCGAAATCTTCATCAAGGTACGACCTACATCCGTTTATGTTGCCATAATCCTTATATACTGCTATTGCCGCTGTTATATCTGTCGAGGCGAAGCTTCGCGCCGAGCAAGACGAAGAGATTACGTTTGAACGTATGGATTTTAATAAGATGTTTTCTCAGTGTACACGTAAACTTTCCGGTTAAATGAAAGATTTCGCAAATTATTCGATATTCACGTATAAATGTAACTTGGAATTAATTAATTAACGCTCGTGCACACGGTGATTGGCAAAATATTATAAAATATACAGCTTCATGTTAATAATTGCGCGTATCTTCTTCGTTATCGCTCTGACTGATAAACTCAATGTTGGCTAAACTGATTATCGCGCCTATCTTTAATTATCGGGGTTTATATTTTATCCAGCTTTGCGTAACTTGGCGAAATTCTCAACGTTATTGGATTATGTTATATCATCTTTGTGCGTGCAAAGATCAGGTGATATACATATACATATGTATATTTAACGTGTTATATTTTAATCAACTCTCGCGCTTCACACGTTCCCAACTACGCTTCGCGCGTGGCTGCGAAGCGATTTAACTTTTAAGCTCTAATGTATCATTACTCCGGTTTTAACGAGCTTCTTGCGTAATTCCGGAGAGCGATAATGTCGCACCTACGCGAAAATTCTAAGCGTGACGCCTGAACGTTATTATTTCATTTGGGAGTAGTTTGCGCGGTTCGTTGTACCGCGTATGAGAGCGTTCTGATGAAGTTATGAGTGGTGGAAAATCGCGGTGGTGGTTTTAAAATAAAATTGTCGAGGAAATATAAAGTACATAGAGAGACAGTCAACGAATTTGCCGGGAAAAACAATCGACTCACTGTTCGTCATGGCTGGTTAGCAGCCTGTTTCGGATATGACGTAGGGATACCGTCTGCCAATCGGAAGATCTGTCCGATCTAATGATTTTCGCGTTAGGTTAGATAACAACAGATTCGCCTGACTGGCGTTACGCAATCAAAACAAGATTTGCGGCGATATCTCTCGATCGTCGTATATCGCACGTGGCAAAGTAATTACAATTGACTGTCGTATATTATAATACACGATTATATAGCTGATATTGAACTTTGGAAACTGTAGACTCCTAAACTCTCCGGAACTTACGGTACCTGAAACAAACTCCGCATTACCTAAACGTATGATATATAGGGTGTTCAGTTAACTAGCGATAACGTGTATAACTTTGGTGCACTAAATTATCAGAATTAGTTTTAAAATCGATGTTTTCCCAGCGAAAAATCGAGAAAGCGCGTTATTCATCGCAACTTTCTTCGCTTCGGCCGGAGGATTTCCGTCGTTGCGAACGAAGTCGAGAATTACGGGACACCCCGTACTTGACACACCGTCAATTGGGACAAAGAGCGGTCGAAGGGATCACAGAGAGAGGCAAAGAGCACAAATCGGATCTGTTCGGTTCAATTCGGTATTTCTCGTGAAATGTTTTTTGTCCATGTGGATTTCTTAGCCTGAAAAAATTTGATTGTACTTTAGTCCATTGGGTGTGCGTGTGATCAGATATACGTTTTCACAAAGTGGTTATGAATCATCTGTGATGCACTTTGACGATAACTGAGAGTTTGTGTGTTGCTGCGTTTTCGAGAGTTTAATTTTGTAAAAAATTTTTTGTCCTCACACATATATTGAGATCAATTTGATTTATTTACATTTTTTTCGAACTTCTCGAAAAACCAAGCACGTGTGTTCCTTCTGAGAGACTTAGGTAAGATGCAACTTGCATGTGCGTCGAATCAAAAATATTTACCTGATATCGCGTTTCAATGACGGCAATCGGATGCAACGTGCGCTTTCAACGTGATTATCAATATCAGTCAAGTGAGACATTTCATTGTGATATCGTCTTGTAAGTTTGTTATTTTAAGAAACACGGGAAGGGGGGAGATAGTAATAAAGTAACGCTTACATTTTTATTCTATTCTTATTTAGTGTAGCTGTTTGTGTGTGTGTGTGTGTGTGTGTGTAAAGTCTTTGATATCTATGTGATTAGAGTGACCTCGTTCGATGTATAAAATTGCGATAATAAATAATCGCTACTGTGAAATAAATTTATCTATGTGACGACAAAATTTATTTATTTTGCACACTCGGATTTAATTATTTATTAATTTGACAATAAAACAATTAACTCTCGCAATGCAAATAAATAAAAACAAAAAATAAAGAACAAAAAGATAACTTGATCTGTGAGGTAAGGAGCAGAATGAATTATCCTGCAACCTGTTCGGTATCGCTCACCACCTCACAGATCAAGAAATTTCAACATCGAACCGAGAACTTTTCTCTACAATAATAAAAAAAAAATAACGTAAAAAATTCCAGTTCTTGTTCAAGGCTCTGTTTACGTGGGGCGTTGTGCTTTCAATCACAATGCCCCACGTTGTACAGAGCTGCACCGCCAGTGCGTTTTGCGAAAAAAAACGTGTGCGCGTAGAAGCGCACCGATGACTCATGATTCTTCTCAATGTTTCGTATGAGAGTACAATTAGCGCGAGGATCACTTAACTAGCCATTCAGACGTCTTTCCATTGTGCGCATTGTCTCGCTCGAGGTACACGAGCGAGACAATGCGCGTGCGAATAACCTATACGGTAGCGAAACGTTGTTTTTTTTTTTTCCCCGAGGTTAAAAGTCCCTCTCTCTTGCATGCGGTCCCGGCTCTTATACGTCGAGCGAGCGAGATTATGTATCCAGACTCCTCGGTCGGGGAGAGGAGTGTTGATTCGCGAAGAAAAATCCGCAACTTCTTTTTCCACGTCTGGAAATTTTTTTCCCGGAATACGTAGAACTCGCTCCGTCTTTTCACCCAAGTTTCATTGAAAAGGTATACACGCCGCCAGATGCCCGGCAAAGTTTTCGCGAAACACGTCTTTCATAACTTTAACCTGAACTCCACGAAGACGATGTGCCTTCGGAGACGCGAAAATAGATTCCGGATCTGGCGGTGCGAAAATAATACGACGAGTTAACGGCAAAATCGTCGTTGTCGATGCGCAATCAGATCGTGTTGCGCGTGCAGCGGAACGCGCACGTATTTATGCGCGACGTGAACTCATCGAGACGTGCGTGAAGAACAGCCGGTTTGTTGCACCGCGTTGATAATTCGCATGTAATGCGTGCGACAGCCACTTAATATTGATTCAAGCTCCCCGAGCTTGAAACCCGGTGTCAAATAGAAGAGCCATCCCGAAATTGCAAACTCGAAATGTGTCTCACCCCGGATTCACGCCGATTTGCTCGGCAAACGTTTGTGTTACGGTTTCTTGCGTGCGGACCGCGATTAGAAGCGGCAACGCGACTGCGAGTCGATGAACCAACCGCGTTCCTTCGGGAAAAACCATTTCGACAGAGGAAAAACCATCGCGTTCTGCAAGTCCGAAAATCGGTCGTCTCATAAGCGCGACACACACGCACACACACACTTTGTTTTTTAGCGTGCACAAAAATGCAAATCAATAAACTGTGCGATTATGTATCTATTGCAGTCTGCGGCGACACAACCGTGGAATGCAAGTCGACTGAACTTCGAATTCATCGCGATAAGAATTAACGTGTCTGTCTGATATAAACTACTTTATATATATAGTTTGAAAAAATGTTTGTTCGTGACGAGCGATTAGGTTCTTATCACGGTCAGATAGTTCAAAACGGAACTTTTAAACTGTGTTTGTCGAACAACGTGTCACTTTATATTCGATACGAGACGATATATACAAGCAAGAGAGGTTTACAGAAAGCGTCATCTGTCTTACATCTACACTCACCGAAGATTAACCTATCTCTCTCTAAAACTGACATACACGAGTACTATTTATCATGACACCGTCGCATCACGCACACGTCGAGAGAGGGGCAATTTGATTATCGCGGTTCAAAACGCCTTAAAGTTTAATTCGGTCGCGCAAGCCACATCGAGCGAGTCGATTCATGATTGATGACGTTTCTGACGATCATCGTTAATTCAACGCTGCAAAATAATGAAAGATTAAACTTTCCAGACAGCAACGCAACAACACTTTGCCATAAATTTTCACTTAAACGCGCGAGAACAATATAGAAAATGACACGCGACGGGAAAACTCACGTTCGATAAAGTGCGAGTTTCTCGAAAAAGAAAATTTTCCGCAACAACTGTTTGTTCGGGATAAAGATTAAGATAACGATTGGGAACCGGAGAGAGTAATGATATAATTTTGTGTATAAAATTCTTTCAACGCGCGGACGATAAGCGTCCGCGTATATATCCACAAGGCTGTCGCTCAACACCACATGCCGCGTGACTGAAACTCTCTCTTATGTACGTTTTTATACCCGGCCTGGTAAACTTCTCTCGTGTTTCTTTCGTGACTGAAACACGGAAGTAACATTAACCTACTGCGCTCAATATATATTCGTGTGACTTTTACTATCCTCGGTAATTGTTATAAATTCTCTGTCGGTGCGTTAGAGGAATAGAGAGAGAGAGAGAGAGAGAGAGAGAAAACGAGTAAAAGTTGGTTTGCGCTAAATAAATCGTATACGAGCCATTTCTTTGCAGACCGCGTCATAGAACAAAACTAATAGATTTACGATTTGCACAAGAATTCACGTACATGTGTGTTGTTGCATATTTATATATACAAAAACTGTCTATCTCCATTTGATTTTGAGTGACAAGATGTTATTTGCTTTTTACGTGTCTCGCACCGATATTTCATGCTCGCGCGCCATTATTTTTGTTTATTATTTTTTAAGAAGACACTTGCAATGAGAATTATTCATTGCTTTTATATTCGCGAGTTTCGTTGAAAACATTTGTACAAATATTGCACAAATGAAGTTTCTTTTATATATATATTTTGTGTCCAGTTAAATTAACACGGTATGTTTCGCGTATCTTTGTCACGAATGATACGTAATTTTCTGAGTCGCGCGACAACAATATTCGTGCGTGCAATTTTCCCGGTACATTAATCGATCGATATCGACGTGTGACCTAGGTCTTCTCTTACGAAGAGCGCGCGTTCCGTGGAGAGTAGCGCGATGACGATTATTATTGCATCAAAATTATCGGACACTCTTCTGCGTCGTGTCGTATGTGTGTGTACGCGCTATCTGTATATCGGAGAATTAAACTTTCAATCATTGATAATATAATTAAATTCCTGTTTAAATATTTCATCGGAATTATAATGATAATTTGTTAAATGGAACATTATCTCGTTTCGCGTCAACTCGGTTTTTTCGAATGATTTCGGAAGAATATGCGCGCGCGTCGTTATTTCGATCTTCTGACTCGGAATATTTTAATCGCGCGAATATCGCATCTAAAAAAAATCGGTTATCTCGCTCGCTGCTACGTATCTACTTATCGCACTTGTCCGCAAACAATTAGTCGATGTTGATCGTTCTCGCGGGCTGCGATAACAACGCAGTGACAATAACGAGAACTAATCATATCTCCGCCTTCTGTTCTTGAAGCAGGCGCATCGGAAGCGGCAGATCTGTCAAAGGGTGATCAAAAGGTAGACGAGCACAGCTGTTTAAACGACGAGCCGACTGTCCAAACGAGTCCCGAGATGGGCTGCTGCGGTTGTGCGGACGAACCGTCGTCCAAAGTGGAACCGACGGTAAGGGTCTTGTGTTTGTCTCGAATATTCGGAGATGTTTTGTTTTTACAACCTACACGTTATGAAAAAATATAATTGCTTTTCAGACACCTCAAAGTCAAAGTTCGCCCAGAAACTCGGACCAGATCTTCGTTAAGGATCGATCATGCACCGACATCTTGACACTGCTCGTCCTGCTTGTACTCGCGGGTGGTTTCGTAAGTGACATGTCATATTTTTCCTCTCTATGTTACACATATTAGTACAATAATAGTTCGTTCGCGCACGTAGGCCTTTATGCTGACGAACGTTGTCAAGAAGGGTGACATTTACCGCGTGATAAATGGCTACGACGATTGCGGTCGCGTCTGCGGCCGCAAAACCGTGCGCGAAAGCTATCCACGAACCAACTGTACAAACGAAGACTTTACTCGTATGAAGTGAGTACATTTTGAAGTATTTATATTGTATTTAGACACGTGTAGACAATTCCGCGTGTATTTTGTTTATAAGATTTAATATAAAATTTCAGCTTTTTTTCAAACAAAATTGAGTACAAACAAACTAAATTACTAAAACAAAGTAAATAATCAAATATTATTTAAATTAAAATAATATTTGAAATATTTTCTCCTTCAATATTACTCAGCTCTGATTGCAATTGATAAATTTTCTATGAGGATTTATTGTTCTCGTTGATAAACTTAATTTTCTACATATCTGTTCAGATATGTCGAGATCGACATCAGCCCAGGCGCTGTACCCAAACGCAAATGTGTGGAACGCTGCGAAGACACGAAAGAAAGTCCCAAGTTAGTATAAAACTGAAGTACTTATTCTGCTTCTTTTTATCTTCGAGATTGCACGTTAATCGAAATGATTATCGGGGAGACAATTGCACGAGAATTGTCAGATTTAAATACGAACCTATTATTCTCTTCCGTTTTCATCAATGTTCCATTTTTCTCGTTATCTTGCAGATTATTATTTTTAAATCGGTGTATACTCAACATCGATAAGGTAAAAGACACTATCAACTCTATTGTCAGAAGCCTGCGCTTGGACAGCTTTTTTAACGTAAGTAATCGCTTTTGAGGAAACATTTTTCTGCATTATATCGTAATTTTACACGTCTTCTTGTGTCTTATGGTTTAAAACTCTTTTAATGTCATTAAGGTTTTTGTGTCACGCGAAAATTTCAATCCCGAGTTCTAAAAGATTCAGAATTCTTTTTTCCGTCAATATCTCTTGCTTCGTTTCTTCTTGTAATAAGAATATATATTTATGTACTCTATCTTTTCCACTTTATTTTAAAACTCATTCACTATTTAAAAGAAGAGCCGTGTGCAGTGAATAAATTTTATATTAAATTTTGGAAACAGCCTTGTAATTTAGACGTTTTACAATTTTAATTCACTTTTATAAGTTATATTTTTAACACTCAGCTTGAATCATTTTTCCGTCAAATTATCTTACTATGATAATCGCTTTTACTGAACTCGTGCATGTAAAAAAATTTATTCATTTAAATGTTTGTATAAATAAATAAATGAATTAGTTCAAAAATTCATCACAAATAAAGTAAAATGTTGTTCGAATAATTACTAAAGACATTAAAAAAAAATCAAGCAGAATAATTAACGCACTGATTTTTCTTAATTAGCTACATAATTATTGAAAACTGTTTGAAAATTATCGATCATCTTTTTCAGGAGGCAGTCACCGATTTAGGAATTGCATGGCGCGAATTGCTTTATCTCTTGCTCATAGCTTTGGGTACGTTTTCTGAAAATACATCACATATATTATATTATTGCGTTATCATATTTTATACTTTTAATATAATAAAAAATCAAATTAATTTAAATTAATTTAAAAAATCAAATTAATACATCACGTATATTATATTATATTATTGCGTTATCATATTTTATATTTTTGATATAATAAAAAAATCAAATTAATTTTAATTAAATCAAAAATAGTTTTAACAGTACTCATGTTGAAGAAATCTGACAGTTTCGGATATTATTCTTCAAAAATAGCACATTTGTTTTTATTCCATCAAGGATGTGTGTTTTTACAATTTGTAAATAAATTCTTACATCACTGCTGAGCTACAGAAAATAGAAACATCTGAATGATTGATTTTTCAGCACTTTCTCTTGGCATTTTGGTGGCTTTCCGCTATGTGGTACAATATGCTGTTTATCTCGTGTTGATTGGCGTAGTCGTGGCTTGTATCGGTGGCACGACGTATTTCTGGTAAAAAAAAAAAAGAATAAAATTCTTTCAAACCACAAATTAATTAAAAAGTGATACGCTAAATCAAACATGTTCAATTTTCCAATGTAAAAGTTTCGCGTACGCGAGATCAAAATATCTATTTTTTTTTATCTCGAAAAACAACAAAACACTGTTTAATATTTTCTTTTCTGCACAAAGGTTGGAGTGGTATCACGAGAAGAAAAGTATAGACAAAAATGAAATCACGTCCGAAGATTCCAGTATAGAGTCCTATTTTGTTTACGCTATCATAGCATCAGTCGTTACTGTAAGGAGACACTTTTACTCAATTTTAATTAATCGCGTTTTTTGCTCGATCAAAAATCGACGTGTAGTGCACGTATACACGCATACTGCTTGCAGGTCATCGTGCTCCTGGTGATTCTAGTGATGAGAAAGAGAATCCAATTGGTCATGCAACTCTTTCGGGAAGCGGGCAAAGCCGTGAGCGCGATGCCGGCGCTGCTGTTTCAGCCAATTTACGTGAGCGCATATCTTGAATTTAAATTTATAAAACTCGTAATCATCGTGATGAATATTTATTCTGCGAAAACGCGAAATTCATTATTTTCAGACGTATCTGCTCCTCGGATTCACGTCGGTGGCGTGTGTCTACTGTATGCTGTGGATCGAGAGCGCCGGTGACATGTACAAGAACAGAAAAAACCACGTTCATTTTAGAAAGGATGCGCTAATTATTGTAAGCGAACACATCAATCTTCTGTTCTTTCTGACATATCGTCTTTTAACAAATTAAATGTGTTTATTCAGGCAACAAGATGGTACAACCTGTTTTGTTTCTTCGTGGCGTATGAATTTTACTTGGGTTGCCAACACATAATTGTCGCTTGTGCCGTTGCCCGGTGGTTTTTTACGAGGTGAGATATTTAAGTGTGATAATCAACTTATTTGTGTGTTTGCGCAATATAATATTTTATGCTGATTCAAATGAGAAATCTAGTCGATCAAACGAGAACTGTGTTTTGAACAGGGACAAGAAACGTCTATCCCTGCCAGTGGTAAAAGGCTTCGGATACCTCATAAGATACCATCTCGGCACCGTTGCCTTCGGAGCTTTGATAATAGGAATTGTCCGAATAATTCGGGCCATGATATCCTTCACCCAGAAACATCTCAAGCAATATGACAACGCTTTTGTAAACGCGATTCTTTGGTGTTGCCAGTGTTGTCTTTGGTGTTTCGAATGCGCTCTGAAATTTCTCACCAGAAACGCTTACATTGAAACTGGTAAAAAAAAAAAAACATTTTATTTTATAAAACACGAGAGCTCTTCATTCAGATAAAAAAAAAAGCCAGTTTAACAATATCCCCTTGTTTGTCAGTGTACGTGCACTTTATACGAGAAATATTTTGATTTTTCAGCCATATACGGATGCAACTTTTGCACAGGCGGAAGAAAAGCATTCCAAGCTTTGTCCAGTAACATCCTACGAGTGGCAGCGATTAACAGTGTCGGTGATTTTGTTCTCTTCTTAGGCAAAGTTCTCGTTGTCACATTGACCATGGTTGCTGGAGTTTATTTGATGCAGGTACAGGTAAAAAAGTCTTTATTGTCAGAACAGCACACTCTACGAGCTTTACTAAGGACTTAGTTTTGTTGTATTGCAGAAAAAAGAAGGACTTCATCATCCTTGGATACCAATCGGTCTTGCGGGTATATTCGCGTTCTTGGTCGCGCATTGCTTCATATCTATTTACGAGGTAAGTGGCGCGTAAAACAAAGAAATCTATATAATAAAACTTGATTAAGTTAAATTATATTAACAAATAAATATTTATTATATTAACAAATAAATATTATTGAGATGATACTTTTTTTTTACAGATGATTATTGATACGATATTTATATGTTTCTGCGAGGATTGTGAAAAGAACGACGGCATCAGCCGACCTTATTTCATGAGTCGCGGCTTAATGGTTCGTATCAGCTACTTTATGCGTCAAAAACCCCACTTTTTTCACAACATTTTTATGATTTATATATTTTATCATTTACAAAAAAATTAAAAAATCTTGTTTTATTCACAGGAATTCGTGGAGAACAGTAAGAAAGCTTTAAAACATCTGGATCAACGGCAAAATGAAGACATGTAACGGCGTTGAAGATGTTTAATTCTTTCTGACAAATCGTGGATTGATTCCACTTTCATTTATAAATCAACGTGCAGAATTTGTTAGACAAGTTAGTTTGTGCGTGAAAACTATTAATGGACGTTCTTCCGAATGAGTTTTCGAAAAATAGTTGCCGAAATGCGCGAAAAAGAAATATAAGAAAACAAGGCATTTTCCATACATACGCACAAAGTTGTCTTCTCTCGACGTAGAGCACAGTTACCGAAGTCCTTCCACGCCAACGAAATGTATACATCACAATCGATCGCACCGATCGATTCAACGGACTGATTATACTACGAAAGAATGTTACAAACCACATTCTATATTTTCGAAGTTCCTACATCTAAAAATATTTTTTATATGATAAAAGAGCTTTTTCTATTATATATGATTCTTTCTTATAACCGAAACGTAATGCGATGTTCGCGTTATTTTTGCGAACCACACCGTTTGACAGCTTAGTTTCTTTTTTTTTTTTTTTTTTACTGTTAGAAGACAAATTAAGCGAACAAATTAATTTATAAGACGTACGTTTTTGCGCTTTAGAATGTAAAATGTATGATTAGTTTGTAAGTAAACATATTACTGTTATACGTAAAACTCATATTATACTGTATAAGTAAACACTCACCTTCTATTGCTGTAAATATTTTTTGTTTTTTTTTTTTTTATAAACAAGTGCCTCTACGGATATATAATTTTGTTTTGATATAAACGCGCGCGCGCACGATATGTAAGATACACAGTTTGCTATAATGATGAGAGAGTATAACGCGTCAATGCAAACGAGGGAGGTGATGTCAAGACTAAAGAGTCAATCTGACTGGCTAAGCCAATCAGTCTTATCTAGCACCTATAACGTGTTGTCAAATGCAGAGCGGGATATTTTAAGTTGTTGGTTAAATGAATTTTCTAAAAAAAATTCTTGGAACTTATTTAATGAAAAAGCTAACGAGGGCGCCAGAAGATGATCATAACAATAACAAAAAGTTCGTCTTTCTCCCATTCTCGTAGAATTTAAAAAATCGTCGTTCACAAATCGGCATTATTCCGTGTGATATTAACTTTACTGATTTTTGTTTGTTACAAAATCAATATTAAATTAATTAATTACGTTTTGCGCAATATGGCAATTTGTGTTTCATCCTCACATCTGTGGACTTGCTTGATCCCCTCCCTCACACATGTTACATTCCCTCTTGTTATTCTTTTTTTTTTTTTTCAATGATTACGATATATAATTATGTTACTACTTTGAAAGAGAATTTATATAAGCAGAGATTAATATTACACACACATCGTATTATTAACGAACGAATTTATAAATACAAAACTTTATGACTATGTAAGGACTGATCAATTTCTTACCTCACTTATCTATTCTATTTCGATAAAAATACGCTAAAAGGAGATAATACTGAAAGAATATAATACAAATAACAGGGAGAGTGGAGGAGATATGATATTGTCAAGGTGTTAACTTTGTCATTTTTCGTTTATTTCGTCCGAGCACACAGTGCATGAACGATCATGTTTGGCGGTTTACAGATCTCATCGTATGCCGGTTTTTTTTTTTTTTTTTTTTAGCAAAGTGGTGTGTCGTTAACAGCTGGCAGTAAATCGGGATGAAATCGGACGCTACGGGGATGACGGGGGGCTTTGGTCTGTTCAGGCCGGATAGACATTAGGACGAATGAGAAAAAAATAGACCGTTTAGAAAATTCCCTCTCGCAGTGTATGTGTCCTATGTGTGTATGTGTGTGTGTACGTGTATGTGTGCAACACGCTCGAAACACAGCGGCTTTATTCCGAAGAAGATGAAGAAGGGGGAGAGAGAGAGAGAGAGAGAGAGGGCGACTAATTAACAGCGCAATAGCAACGAAGCCGATAAGAGTTCGCAACAGGTATTTACGTTTGACGTCTATAACTCTTATGTACTCTTTAGAGAGTTTCACAATATTATACTTATGTGTGCGTATATATCGCATCTTAGGAAATTCCACCAGTGAATCGGCGCGTTCTTCTTCCGTTTTTTTTTTTACAGCACGAAAATATCTTACTCTCTTTATTTTCCCCTCTCTTTCTTAATTAATTCGTTAACTCGCGTTAGAGCAAGTAAATTTTCCCGGACGCAGGAAAATGTCGAAGATATGTACATGGAAGAGACACTCCGCTCTGTTCGCAGCTCCAGAATCCGTTTATCTTTCTCACGAGAGACACTTTCCGCTTTGTGTGTGTGTGTGTCTGTGTGTGTGTTATTACATAAATAATAGGACCGAGACAAGAGCCGCGAGGGTTAGATCTATATAGAGGCTTTTTTTTTGCAAAGAGATTTTGCTTGAGCTGTCGCGCTAAATAATTAATTCTTCTCTTCGTTTTCGATTGCAACAACAATCTACGCATAAACTGTTCGCTTTTGTTATCTTATAAATGTTTCCCTATCATGTTTTTTTTCTCTTCCGCGATATTACTCACACACCGGAATATAACGTTAATGCCCATGTACACCGCGATTGTTAGCTCCGAGCTTCGAAGATAGATCCCGAGTCGCAATACGCTACAGTAATAGTAGGGTGAAAAAGATAAAATCGAGTCGAATTCTTAAAATCAACGACTACACCGACGCAAGGTACTTGGCTTTGTACGATTTTGTATTGCACTTTGTAGCTAGCGCAAAACTTAGGTCTGTGAATTCTTACGAATTATCATTTTTTGGTCTCGTTAGGTCATCGTCATCGTGCGACGCATAAAAGTGATAGTTCGAGTGGTCAGAGATATATCATCGAAATCATTGCGCGCGATTCTCAGTCTTTGTCAAAGAAGTTACAATCGACTCATCTCGTTTGAAAAAGCGCTGCGAATTGAAAAAAACAAATTAGGAAAGTAATCAGAGTGTTCGAGAATTAGCACGACTGAACGAGACCGCCTCTCGCTACGTTTGTTGTTAATTAAAGACAGTCGCTTTGTATCTTAACATCAACATTTAGAATTCTTGAGCTTACATATCGTACGCTTTCGTCTCACTAGTTAACTCAAACAACAACAAGTGATATACAATACACAAAGTAGGATTGCAAATCGTGAACTTATGAGAGAGAAAGTGTCTTTGTGTCGAGCGTCCAGCGCCCGCGATCGACGGAGATTCACATGTCAAAGTGTAATAAAAGAATGAATCGGAGTAGAAATGATCGCGTGTGATCAATGTGTGTCGCAAACAAAAAAAAAAAAAAAAAAACGCATTCGCATTGAAAAAGAAATAATAAATAAGACAAAACATTTTTGTTGATTTTTTTTACGAACATACTGAACGCAGCGACTCGCAACTTGCAATCAGAAGACGATATCTAATTGCGGTAAAATACTTTTTTCCAATTGAAAGATGCGAATCTATACAATATCAACGATTAGGAGTAACATACATAGAAAAAAAAAAAAAAATGTAACATTCGCGATAATGACGATGATGGAAAAACGATGACGATGACTAATGCGACGATATCCGATCATGTTAATACATGGCGCGAACACTCGAAAGAACAAATGATCGAAGAACATCTCGACGTGCTTAACCGGCAAGCACGTTCAACAGGATCTTTTTTTTTGGTTTGTTTTTTTTTTGTTCGCTGCTGATTATTTAGATCTACAAATATAGATCGACTAATGACAATTGCTCTTATATCGCCTTAAGCTTCTAATATCCGCGCACAGTATTATGCACTCGGTGGGCTTTATTACACGTCGCGCACGCTCGCTTGTTTTCGAGAAGTATACACTTTACTTCCGCACCGTGTTCAACGGACATGTACAAACGTGGAACAAGTTTCTTTTGTTTTTTTATTTTTATTTTTTTTTAATTTTTTCCCCCTTAAACGCTTAATTCAGGCTGCCGTTGTAAGACACTCGCACATCCTTTCTACATCCGCAGTTTAATATATCCGCATTACAATATATGTGTATATAAATATAATCAATCGCCATTCGGAAATTATCTGTTCTTCGTCTCAATAAGTTAACGAGCTTAGGAAGCTTTCTAAAGGCAATGTCATCTAAGGAGAGGAGAGAAGAACAGGGGAACACTGTACTTAAATAAACGGGAAACATCGGAAAGAAAAATGAAAAAGGGGAGGAACGAGGAAGACACTTATCGCACACTGCGCGATTATGCACTGATCGATCGCAGCAAATTGCATCTATGTGATAAAAATCGGTGAACGTCAACGGTGTTTTGCAATGCATTTGTGATATTATTATATTGTGTGTATGTATAATATTAGATTTTTTTGTTTGCATTGTAAGTATTTATGAAATGAGAAGTCGAAGGCAGCGATGATAATGATAATGTTGATGATGATGATGATGATGATGATAATGATGATGACAATGACGACAGCGATAAAATCCGTGGAGATATCGCATAATATAATAGCGCGATTGTATTAGTAATAATAGCGGTAATAGTAGTAGTAGCAGAGAGAGTAAGAGTGGTATAATGTATATAATAATATATATATATATATTATAATATTATATATATAATAATATAATAATATAATAATCTCTCTCTCATCATCATAAACTCTGCAATATTTAATACAAGTATGTTTGTTCACATGGACTAGATACAGCTCTCCCGAAGCGATCGATCCGAAAATACGGTACGCTCTTTCCTTTTCTTATTTCTGTCTTGATCCCTGTGCTTTACAGTTGACCAGCGGGGATATGATGTGTGATCAGTCGAATTGTCGATGGCAAACCGGAGCCACGTAAATCCTTAATAATATCGTGATTAACGATTACCGCACACATGCGCGAACATCAATTATTATCATTGCGTGTTTTCATAAACTTAATGTAAAACGGCCGCTAGCATAGAAGAGAGGTCGTACGTTTCTCGGACAATTAATTACACGTGAACATTGCACTTCTAAATAATTATGTTATCGATAAATAGATCTATTCTTAATATTTCGCATTTAAAATGAAGTAATCGTTAGCCACTACTCTCTTGTTTCTTTTTCTTTTTTTTTGTTTTTGTTTAGGATGTGCCAGAGATGCGGCATTTACGCTGTTTCGGATCGCAAAAAACTTTTGTCAAAAACTAAAAAATCAGATCTCTCACAGTCGCTAAGAGCATGTGTTAATAAAATAGCTCGCTAGAAAATATATAGTAGTGTCGAAAAAAGATTGTCGTAACACAAGTATTGCGCGCGCACGCCGCTAGCTATGTTCACTGGCACCGGAACGGATTTAAAACGCGCTTACCTAAACACCCGCTTGTGTATTTGCCTCTCGTCCCGTGTATTTAAACGCGCTTTAAAGTTCTCCGTTTCTTTCGAACAGAAGCGATTCATCAACAAAGGCTGCAACACTTGGAAGCGTCCCCGAGATGAATGTGGCACACGGTGGGCAGTCCGGTGCAGCCCTTGCCGACGATGTTTTCTTGCACGAGATGCGCGAGGCCTAGATTCTGATTGATATCACCGTCGCTACCGCGATGCTGCTTCGTCGTAGCGTCGCACCACTGATGACGTTCTCGCCACTTGTCGTCGGCCGTTGCAGTGGAACACAGCAACACCGACTTCGGTGACGACGGACTCACGCGATCGCGACTAATGCTACCGCACGAGCGAGCTTTGTAGAGACGACCCTTTCCGAAAATGCCCGGCAGCGGTACGCAGAGCTTCTTGTGCACGGCGAAGTAACGGCTCAGAAGCCGCATCTTCCTGTTCTTGCACTCGTTCCGATTCATTGAGCTATTGCCGCGATTCTCCTTATCGTTGCACGGCAAATGACTAGCACATCTGTGATCCTTGCGACGTAATTCGTCACCAGCGTTACCGATCGTCTGACAATCGTTCGACTGCTGTTGACAGTTGTTACTTTTTCCATCGGGACTATGAGCGGATTGTTTATTTAAGCCTTGGGATGTTAGAGATGATTTTCCGCTGCCGAGCGACCAGCTCTGCAACAGTCTCGCCCCGAGACCTTTAGCCTTCTGCACTGTAGTAGTTGCGGTATGAGATACTGGATGAACAGCGCTGTGTTGAGAAGTCATGCTGCTCTGTGACGATGACGACGAAACGTTCGACTGCGGGCCGGGAATGGTCGAGTTGCGAGACATGTGATGTTGAGTGTGAGAGGACGAGGGTGCTTCGGCTTCCTGGACTTCGGTAATGCGATTCAATGACTGGCTCTCTCGTAATCGCGTTTCGCTGGTTCTTCTTCTACCTGCGCGATGTCTTCTACCAAACATAACCTGGTTCTCGGTACATCGATGTCTCCCTCCTCCGGTCGTTGTGCTAGTGTTGGTCGTGTTAGTGCCGCTACTGTTATTTTGATTATTTTCGGTTGTCGTCGGCGTGTCCGTTGTCGTGTGTTCGCCGTTCTTCACACCACCACCGCCGCCGACGCCACCCCGTCCGCCGCTGTTTCCTCCTGGATCCTGCGAGTCGCTCGAGTCATCGTGACTGTCGCGTCTCGTCGGTAAAGGTTTGCCTGTGGACGCGCCAAATTTGTGCGCCCTTTTCTTCCGGCTCTCGCTGTCGTCATCGCTGGTTTCGGAACTCGAGCACGAGGTAGTGCGCGTCTTGTGGAACTTGCTTCTCCGTTGCTCGTATCCCGTTCGCCTGACGATGCGGCATTTTGTCGAACTGCCGCATTCGCTTGAGTTCACCGGTGTCTGCACGCCGTCCCCGTCCTCCAGAATTTCATTGAGCGGTCTAGACGAATTACCGCTGCCGGGCGACGGCATTGTCTTGTACTTAGGTGTTAACGTCACTTGATTGTCGCTAATCGGATGAAGAGGTATCGATACAGTCGACGATTCGTGCAAAATAGTAGTGGTAGTCGTAGTCGTAGGAATTTCGGACGGTTTTGAAAGAATTGTTACCGCGGATTCCGTGGATGGTACGCTGAATCGATGGTGCTGAGCACCCATTCTCCATTTGTTCACCGGCACCGGTCCGGCCGACTTCAAACATTCCGTCACCGATTTCGGTCGGACTTCCGTGCTGGTAGCTTTTCTAGCCCATCCTGCCGACGGAGCGTTCGTGTTGCTCAATCGGTTCTTCAGATTTTCTTCACACGTCGAGGTAATCTGTTTCGATGTAGGCAATTTTTCCAAAACGACATTACCCGTGTGAATCTTGACCATCACCGACGCATGTGCCGGCGACGACGTCTTATTATCCTTCTCGTTTCTCGTAATCTGCTTCAGTCTTTCTCCCCTGTCAGTGATAACGACGTCCTCTTTCTGCTGCGGAACCTGTTGACTCTGCGCAGATTTCGCACCGGCGTGCTTTTCCGGAAGCTGCGACAATCGTTCCTGCAGGATATGCGAGAGCTTTCCCTCGGAACGGGAACCGCGACGATTCAGAGAATTCAGTGTGGAATTACTGCCACGCTCGTCGCGGCCGGAACACGAAGACACATCGTCGTCTTCGTCTTCTTCTTCTTGAACGATGCTGCATTTGCGCGTACGTGCATTCTGCAACGAGAACAGCCATCTTTTGTTTCTCTAACGCGAGAAACGTTCTCCGGCAGACTTACACGCCCGCCCTAACGTTACGTTCTTTTAGTCGATGTTGTTCTAGGCGATGGACATGCGATACGTACCTGCGGTACGTCACCAGGCGTCAGCGGTACATTCAGCAACGACTGGTTCACAGTGGTGAGAGAATTCTGGTCCGCGCGCAGGTTTGCTAGCCGATCGTCCTGCCGGCTGTAGAAAATTGACACGGCGCACGTCAGTACATTGACTTCAACTCGAGAATCGACGTACAGTATAAATATTTCGAATTCGCTCACTCGATAAATGAGTCATCAGCAACAACACTTCGTGCTTCAACATATAAAAAAAAAAAAAAAAAAAAACAGAAATACCTTGATGAAACATCCAAAACCTCCGGCCGTGCTTTCTGCATCTGTTCCTGTCGTTGAGCGCGCAATTTTCTCTCCGCCATCAAGAAGTACGTCGCGGTAATATGATTGTATTCGTTTTTGTCGAGCGCGCTGCAAAAGAGTTTCACGATCAATATTGCGGAGCGGGAAGCCGCGTTCGAAAGATAAAATGCGTGCTTGAAATATACTAACGCCGCAAAAAAGGTATGATTCAAAACTCTTCTCTAATGTCTACTCACTCCAATATCTCTTCCTTGGTAGCGATGTTACCGTTAACCATTTTGGTAATTATGTGATTGTGATGATCGTCGGAGACCTGCTGACGCGAAACGAGCGGCAGCGTCTCTGTTGTGTCCGAGTCGGAACCGATCGCCAGCCACGGATCCGCCGCAATCTCCTCGAGAGACGCTCTGCCTTCGGGTTCTCGCACGAGCATCTTCGCGATCAGTCGCTTGCAACCGTCGGACACGTGCGACGGTGTCGAATATTTGCAGTCCATAATCATCGTCAGCGTTTCGCTGTCGTTCGCTTCTTGAAACGGCGCTTGGCCGCATACTAACATGTACAATATTACACCTAACGACCAGACATCTGTAACGAATTCAAGGCATAAACATGATCCGCAAGTAGTAGCGAGATTAAGAAAAAATCTTAATCGATCTCTTTACTCCAATTACATCAATTCGACAAAAGAGACAACATTTATGATTAACTTCATTAATTGTATTAAAAAATTAAAGATAAATTAATTGTTAAAAGAACATACCGTTTTAATAACTAAACTACTTACTAGTTGCTCTAATTAATTTCAATAACCTGGGTCATTTTTACGTTATTCTTACTCACGTTAATTAACGAGCTTACCTACTGCGGGCGCGTCGTAACTATCGCCCAGAAGAATCTCTGGAGCGGAATACGCTAACGAGCCGCACGAGGTCTCGAGCTTCTGACCGGGACAGAATTTATTGCTGAATCCGAAATCCGTGAGTTTGACCGTGCCGAGTTTTTCGAAAAAGACGACATTCTCAGGCTTCAAATCCCTGTGCACCACGTGTAACCGGTGACAGTACGATATAGCTCGAACTATCTGCCGGAAGTAAGTTCTGGCCACCTGACGGGTTAAAATTTCAAATTACGCCACGTACACGTGCGCGCACGAGCAAACTGTCAGCTCTGTGATTTGTGAACGTTGCGTGATTTTCGCTTGTAACTTAAATCCTGTTATGATCGGAAAGATTTTATCATTATTTTCTTTTTTTAGAAGAATTCTCGTCTTAAAAAATGTTCTAAAGAATCTGCCACTGAAATGTTTTCCAATAAATTTTTCAGAAACTCTCTGTGCAATAAGACTCAAAAATGTAGAATAATACTTTGTAACAATTAAAAGTTTCGCGTTCATTGATCGAAGAGAACAGTTCGCGCAACAAATATGTGTTGGCGTTCTATCAAAGTTAAACTTGTACCCTTTGTTCGCGCGTAATTGCAAACCGATGGCATAATAAAACGACAATGGGCCGTGCAACAATACCTCCTCGCTAAGACCGCTGTCGTGGCGCATGATGTAATCGTAGAGGTCTCCGCCATCGCCGAGTTCTAGAATTAAGTATAGCTTGGTCTGTGTGTCTATCACCTCGTACAGCCGCACTACATTCGGATGTTGCACCAGCTTCATGCAGCGCACCTGCAGAAACACATGGACGAAAATGCGATTACGATAAGCGGACGGGCGAGCGAACGAGCGAGCAAGCGAGCAAAATTCATTTTGGTTGAGAGCAAATCTAACTCTCTTCGTGGGGTCAACGATTCAGACCACCATCCATTTACATCATTATCTCGTTGACCTTAACGAGATCCGCTGCCATAAAGTCCATCCCGTGCGCGATGTAACTACGCGCGATATACTGCGATTCGATCTTCCAACCACTGTCTGTGAACTAGCCATTAGACTAGACATTAAACAAAAGGATGTCGTCAATGTGGTTCTACCATTTCCATTAGAGAACATCCAACCAGATTACTGACGAGAGAGGAAACTAACTAAATTGCGTGCTTGCGCTCTCACAGAGAAAGCCCCGAACATCCCGATCAGAATGTCATTACAGAGCTTTAGCCTGTCTTTAACCTGAATGCGAAATGCGAAACAAGTGAAACAAAATTCACGAAGGAAAATAGAAGCTATTTAAATCCACATCGTACGTTCTATTTTTTTTTATAAACCTAGTGTCTCTTTATAACTTTGTTGCAGTTCTAATTAAAAGTCGCGTCTTGCAAGAACAAAAACGTTTTCTCTTCGTCGGTTTTCGCGTTGAAAAAGTTAAAGGTCAGATACGACGGGAATTTGTAGAACATCGCGCAACAATAAGTGATAAGAAATTCGTGTTTCGCAAGTATAAAGCGCAATTTTGCATCTTTCTCACCTCCTGGAAGAGATGCGACCTCGAAGTTTCGTCGAGCTTGCTCTTGTCGATGACCTTCACTGCGACCTTCTCGCCCGTGAAAACGTGCCGCGCCAACTTCACCACGGCGAAGTGTCCGCGGCCGAGAGTCTCCTCCAGATCGTAGAGCCCGGCGATCTTGCCATCGTAGTTGCTGTATCCCACTCTTCGATTCATCTCGTGCCGCTGAAACACACATCGCAATTTTTTCGTGTTCTTTTTCAAAAAAAAAAAAAAAATAAATAAATAAATATTTTCTGTACGTGTACACACACATGAGATTTCTGCATAGAATTATGTAAATGTTGAGACACCTAAATTTTTCAGTAGAACAGATTGCTCTTGTCGGAGTTTGATCGACGCTCGGTAAATTTGTTTATTCGATGAGTGCGGTGGAAAAGGTGTTGAGATCGCTTTTTTTTTTTCGAAGAGTATTCCTGAAAACTGCGCGCGCGAGAGATTTTGCTGCAGATCAATCATCTGAAGAGATCGATTATCTCGCGATGTTTCGTCTATTTTGCTCTTCAAAAAAAAAACCTCACAATATGAATCGTTCGATCTTTTGTTCAGCTCGTCTTAAACGAGCGAGCATACAGCGAATATAATACGCTTGCACCCGTACAAAATCAACGAATCCAAACATCGAATCCTTAATTGGATATTTCGAAATGTGTCCGCGACAGAGTCCGCGTGATACGGTCGGCGGTTCGATCAACCCCCGCGCGCGACGAGAAAGAGGTCGCCATTATATTTTTAGCGCCGCGGTTAGAAGCGAATAATTAATTCGCTTCGCAAAGAAGTACCACTCGATACGTGAAACGATATAACGCGCGAAATTATCATCTCGAAAAGTTTATATAAAAAAGAGAGAAAGAGAGAGATTATATACGTATATATAAAGAGAGATATGTGCGGAGTTAATGGATCGTACTAATATACACGTGGCGCTGCTACATATTTTACGTTCAAATCTAATGATCTGATCTCGAAACTTTTGCACGAAAGTACAGATAACGTATTTATTGCATCCGACGATAAAGCGTGTCCTGCACACAAACCCGATAAGTTAAATTTTTCCGGATGCGTATTAGTGAATTAGAAACTCCGACAACTGGAGCGTATAAGAATCTATTTATTTTAGTCGGCTTCGATAATATCGAAGATTAACTGACTGTGGATCTGGTGGTGCTTACATCGTCGTACTTTTCGAAAATGTCGATAATCTCAAAATATCACGTTCTTACACTTGTGATAATTTATTTTTTATTTACTTTTGTCACATGTTTACTGACACAACGAAGATATAAGACGTTAAATGCGAACACTCTGAATTACACGGTTAGATTTAGCGTCGGTTTGGCGATGCGAACATGAGCCAATGTTGCGTGCCGCCGGGAGGAACGCATTGTCTCTTCGGCGCGGAACGCAATTGCGAAACGCATCAGCTCGGCGCGCCGGGGCGTCCCGTATAGCGGATAGATGACGTACGAAAATACAATATGACGAAAACACAGAGGTCGCGAAAATCTCGATACACCTACGGCTTTCTTTGGAATTCACGAGGAAGTTTCCACTCGCCCCCGCTCACCTCGGGGCCGAGTCAAATACGCGGCCATGACGTATTCGCGGCGTATCGCCGTCGTCGGGTCGAATCGCGAATCATTCCTTCGCACCGTGCACGTGCTCCGGATGTTCTTAACGAGGATTACGAAGAACACAAAAATAAACTTTCTCGCGAGAGATTGGGCGGAAAGAACCAATAACGAGACGGAACCGTTCGACACAGAAGTTACACGACTCGTCGAACTCTTTCTTCTCGGAAAGAAATTATCCGAAAAATTTCTCAGTTCTTTTTCCCTCTCGAAAAAAAAAAAAAAAAGGGAATCGGTTAATGGTTCGCCGATCAAATCTCTTTGCACTCTTGCTCCGCAATTTATAGCAAAACTCTGACGCAAGATACTCCGATACTCCACTCATGGCGCGCGTTTACGGCTTTTATTTTGCGCGAACGCGTCCATTGCCTACACGTCGCGATATAAATAAGACGAAACTATTTATTCGCCGAAGTTATTATTATCGACGCGCACAATTTCTCGCATCGTTTATTGTTGAGATAATAAATTATCCCGGGCAATACATTGAGCTGTTAAGGCGCACGTACATTGATAATATTCATGTCGCGCGCGTGCCAATTTATTGCCAATACGCGTATGATATCGAAAACACTTTACGAACACACGCGCATAGAAGTGCAAACAGAAAACGCACACGCGCAACAAATATTTATCAATAGGATATAATGTGACCGACTGCGCTTGGAAGCGGATTCAATTAAAATAAATCACGCCCAGCGAACGTTGCATATATCGTCGCGTTCGAAACTCGCGTTTTCGCCCGGCCGCTAATATGGGAAATTAATTGGCGTTACGTGATTGAGCTTGATGTCATTAACGACGAAGGAAGTAATGCGATTACGGGTGACACCGGCGAAGGCTCGGCGAGATTTATCTCGACTTGCGCATACTGCAATTAACAAAAGTGCTCGATTATGCTCTTTGCTAAAAAAATTCTAATTTTTCTGACGTAACAATTCAATTAGCGGTAAAGTAAAAAGTTGGTTAAGAAACTAGTAATTTGTGTGTCCGGTAATTTAATTATATTATATTATATATATTTAATTATAATATAACTAGATTTTTAAGTGTACATAAAATGCAGTGCGCGCGCAAGATGTGTGTGCATGGATAAATATAGACAAATCGTGAACAGAAGTGCCGTAAGAATCTTATCAAACTTTGTAAGTGTGCAGGTGCCATCTTCACAGAGCTCATCGTCAATGTGGGTTATGTTGAGGAAGAAGAGGATATCTACTCTGACCTAGGGTAAACAATATTAGACTTATCTAGGTCAGGAATCCTTAAATTGTCCCGACAGCAGTAACTTGGAAAATACAAACATTTGCGGAATATGGCCGTGAAAATAATATCTCACGGAAGGAAACCAAGTTAAATAAGAGCTCTCTGATATTGTTAAGCATTCTGACGCGAAGTAAAAAATATAATTCTAAAAAAAATATATATTGCCTGAATACATACGAACAACACGGAATGACACAAAATAATTTAATATTAATTTTACAAAACTGAAAAGTCTAGTGTAATTGCAAAATTTCCAATACATTACAGAGCGCAATATTAATAATTAATACATTAGTATTTTAATTATTATAATTTTATTAATTTATGTTAAACAAATATTTAAATACCTCATTTTCATAAATATTTAAATTTAAGTTTTTAATATTTAATTACCGACACACAAAATGAAGATTAAAGAGAATTTAAATAACAATTTGAGAGAAATAAATCTCTCTCACAAAAGTTAATTTATACTTTTATTATTTACACTTTTACTATTTTTTAAAGATATGTATTTATATAAATTATAAATATATAATGAGAGATATGAAATTGATAATTGTAAATAATACGTTTTAACGTTATTTCTCAATATAACATTACACGAATCCAATACTAAAATCTCTCTTTATAATTATAATTGCACCTAATAACTCATCGTCGTTTGAAACGCGATATATTGATCCTGACTATTCATAGTTAGTTACTTTATCGTTGCAATTTATGCAAGGAAAACGGAAGTCCGAATCATCCTTTATCTACTCGGATCCATCATGTCGCGGCGAATTGAACTTGACATTTACCCGATAACGACGCTCTCTATCAAGATCTACCTGCGCGCGCGTACTGTCCATATGATGTCAGCCTGACCCGCTTTTACCACCACGTGTCCGTGTAATAATGAGATGCACGAACGTCAGTTACACGTAATAAGCTACAAGCTTGTAGCAAATACACATCACTATCATCTGAAACACGCTTATGCCAATCGTGACGTGTTTCCAGCGAGATGTTTTGCGGATGTGATGCGGAATTTTTTTTATTTCAAGACAAGTCTCCTTAAAAAGAAAAGAAAGTTTGTCCCGTTAACCCGCGGCTCACCAAGAGATGGGAAAAAAATTCTAAAATAACGACATATCGGTTTTTTTTACATATTATTAAATATAATTCTATACGTGTAAATACCATAGACATCACTGACCAAAGATAACACAGGAAGTATGAACGAGCGATGTTTCTCGTTATTGATACCTGTGAAAGGTGTTCCTACTTGCGATCGCGCGCATACGCTCGCAGCGAAAGCATTGATTATTTCGTAGAAAATCGCGAGAGTTTTCTGTAACGCCTACGGGATTTTCACACAAGCGTGAACGCTCGCGGTCGTAAATTCCATCGCGCGGAAACTTCTTGCGCTTAGAAAGTGCAATCCGTTCCAACGGGCGTAATGCGAGAACTCGCGCGCGTTTGAAATTTAGATCCTGGTTACGCGTTTTCTTCATAGACGTGTAATATATAGGCAGGTTTTTTTTTTTTTTTTTAAGCAGAAGCGATTCGAAGGACGGAACACGTACCTGTCGTACATGAACTTTCGCGCGGACGCGGAAATGGTCGGAATCGGCGAACAAGATGAATTTCCGAGATCGGCGATGAAGCGGAGTATAATAAATGTACCGTTGCGATTTGTAGAAGCAAAGAGAGAGACGCAGAAAGAGACGCGACAGCTAGGATGTGCGCAATTCGACGGAGCTCGATGTTGCAGAAAGATCGTCAGACGACGTCGCAAACGCGTCGACAAACAAACGTTCTATCCGGGTCGGAACCGAGTTGACACTATCGCGCGCTGAAGTTCCATATTCGAATATCCGTGATCGATCCGAAAACTCAAATCCGCATTATTCCAATATATATATATTCGGAAGTAATCCCGATAGTGTTCGAAAATTTTTATCCATTTTTTTTTTTTTTGCATTTTTATTTCTCGCCAATATAATCGGACGATTTTCTGAACTCAATCTGAGGTTTTATTTTTCTAGTTAAATCAAATCTGATTTTTTTCAGATTCTTTTCGAACGAGATAACTTTGAAGGATTTAGCGCGTCGCGCGTGTATCGAGATTAAACGTGTCCACTAATCCGCTGCAGCATACACACACCTTTCATTCACTCAATAAATCAATTAATCTGCGCCCGACGAGGCGCATCTTGTGGAAAGTTGCATATTGTCCGTCGGAAAACGTGACATTTACAACATGCTTCCGACACCTTCCGCAAGATCCGTTCATTCTTCTGTGTACAGATAAGAGAAATCGATGCGTGAGATCGATTGAAAGCTATTAAAGACGATGCGACAGTTCACTTTCAAAAGCGATCTGTGTTAAATAATCATAAAATCGCGCGCTCTGATCTTCTCGCCGAGGCAAACATTGGAGGAAAAAGATAACTCGGAAACGATAACAATACTTAACGAGACGATCAATTCGATCGGTGACGATATGTTCGCGTTTGAAAAAGGAAACTTCTTGTAATCGCGAAGTAGAGCTCTCGCGGCGAATTGTGTTTTTCTTTCGTAAAGTAAAATCGCTTTTCCTCGCGCGCAATCAAAAGCTCAGGCAATCATAACGGTAATTGGCGGGCGCGATAGCCTCTCCTCTCTCGTGTGGATCCACGATCGAAGCGATAATATGGCCCCGTGATGATAATGCGTAACGTAAACGTAGCACGTAACAGGTTGTATGTCTGTGTGTGTGTGTGTGTGTGTGTGTGTGTATTCCGCGTACCGTTACCGAGATTCCACAGCGCCGCCGCCACTGCTGCGGGAGAAAGAAATACACGATGATGATATCTATAGAGAAGGGAGGGAGGGAAGAGCGCGCGCGACTAATCCTCGCCCCGTTCTGCCACCGTCGGTGGGAACAACTGCGGTGTTCATCCTCACGAGGATGATAATTGCGGCCGATTAGAGCGCGGTGGTTTGCATTGCCAAGGCACGAAGTGCACAGAACAGCGGTGCCTCTTCGCGAAAGGCAATCGCCAGGTTCACATACCGCGGAGAGAGAATCCAATCGCTATTTAATCAAACTTTTTGCCGGAGAGAAGTCATCGAAGGTTACAATTCTTTCGGAAGTTTGATAGAAGTCTTACGAAACGTCCCGCTGACAGTTCCATTAGCTTAATCCTGGCGCGCTTCGCGTTGACACACTCGGACGGTGACATATTGATATTGCCAGATAACATTGGTAAAATAGACTCGCAGACAGAAAAGGACAGTATTGATAATCCGTCAGAGAAATATGGGAAATACGTAGCGCTGATATCTAGCGACAATGTATTTCCAGGTACGTTCAACTGAATGCGACATTTGAAGACGGAAAAATATATATATATATATATATAGAGAGAGAGAGAGAAGAGAAAAACGAGATGGGAGAAGCTGCGACTTTGTAATCTCTATGCATGAGACGGAAGTAACATTTTTAGTTTTCTTACTGCGCAAAATTTTCTTTCGCTTTCTTGTAATCTTCTTTAGTGACAACAGCGATGTGACGAGAGACGCTAGAATAAGGCAGAATTCACATTAGCGAACCAAATCCGGAGACGAACTCTGACTTGAGAGCTGATGACACACGTGCATATTGTCGAGCTTGAACTCTCGAATTTCGTCGCGAATGTTTTGAAGTTAGCGAAGAGATTTTTGACTTTGAGCTTCTTCTCTCTAGAGATACTTTACTTCGTTATTGTTTACGTCGCAAAAGAATGTCGACAATTACGATTGGCAACTTTGAGCCGAGCAATAGTAAAAAAAAAAAAAAAAAAGAAAAGAAAAAAAAACAATGTTCAAATCACACAAAGTGGAAGTTCTTTTAGCTCGGATTTGTTTCGCTGCTGTGGACTCCACTTTTTGACGATCTACCGTTTCTCTTCTCTCTTTCTCTCGCTTGCTCACCTTGAAATGCGATACGCGCAAGTTTTATCTCCGCGGAGCAAATTACTTTGACACGGCCGGATCTATGTAATTTGAGATAATGCACTCGACAAGCAGATTGATCTCCGCTTCCGAACGCCGTTTGCCGTTTCGCTCGCAAACACCGTCGCCCCTCTGAGAGTAAACAATAATAAGTTTAAGTGCGAAAGGAAGTACAAACAAAAGTAATTTATTACGAAAGGTTGAAAAATAGAATCAAGTTTTTTCACCGTCTTCAATGGAAAAGTTTTTTAACGAGGTTTGTGAATTGTAAGCAAACTTATTGCAATGCGAGTATCTCGATAAAAACATTGAATTAATTAACAAGTAAAAATGTTTGCTAAAAAAACAAAAAAAAAAACAAACACGTCAAATTGTATAATATTTGCATGCAATTATCATTGATGTTGTAGAGCAAGTTTTATTAGCAATGTTATAAAAAAAAGAGTTACTCAATAAAAGATAATTTATACATTTGTTACTTCTGCTAGTCGCAAATATTTCGCCATCTATTTTCCGCTGATGCAACTCGGAAAGTTAATTACAACAGCTCGATACATAAGTATCGTTTTATAAGTTTTTTCCAATATTCCGTTCCATTGAGGAATACATATTTCGTTTCGGTCTTTAAAATGCCAAAAGTGTTGGCAGACCCACACATGTTTTAACACAAAGATAAAGCGCATGAATAGGCGCAGAGCATTCCAAGAATGTAATACAATACACGTAGCGCGACCTACTTCTACTTCCTGTCTCTTCAACTTCGACACGTTCTTTCAGCACTTGAGTCCATTTTTTTTTCCTTAACAAGTGTATCATTGTATAGAGTGTCGGTGTTTGTATCGAATCAAGTTTCGATGATGTTGGTGATAAGTAGTGACGCGAACCTACATCTTTTATTTAATTTTAAATCAATTTTATACAAGTGTTCCTCAATAAAGTCCAAGCGCTTTCTTTTCTCTTCGACCTAAATTAAATCTATTTTCAAGTTGAAAAAAATTTTAATTTAATTTCAATTTTAATTTAATTTCAAGTGAGTTTATAATCAAAGTTTAACTTTATTAAAAGTATTACTTTTGAATGATATTTAGAAAAGAATATCTTGGAAGCAAAATGTGTGTGGGAAATTCTGTGAAAACGGTGACTTTAACAGATTTAATAAATTAAGTAAAAAGCAAATATCTAGAGAGAGCCAGGCAGAGCCCGAATAGAATTAGCAGCTGTGTCTGTTTCGTCGAATTTTTACAGATGTATCACAGTCAACGCAGAAGGAGGTCTGGTGGTTAAACACACAGCCAAATTTTTCTAGTACCTTGCGATGCTCCGGACCTAATATTTCCGTCATTTTATCGAGATGAGAGAAGCATCTCTATCTCTCTCTCTCTCTCTTTCTCTCGCGTCATTGACTATGGGAAAACTTTGTTATCTCCGTGATACGGTCAATTATATAACGGTTAACTATTTATGTCAATTTAGCTCGGAATTTCTGATCTGACCTGGCGTAGTCCGACACTTTGAAGTTTTAACCTAGTAAACCAACCGCGCCTTCCATTACGGAGATAACGCACACAGCGCTTGCTGCAAAATATAAATTTGCAGAAAAACTTTATAAAAGCTAAAGTTATAAATATGTAAGCGTTACATAATTTTAATAAACATCATGGAAAAACAATTTATCGATATAACGAATAATAAGAAGTGTGCCGAGCTAAGAATAAAGTCATCAAGCCGACAAATTTATTTTTACATCAAAAAGTTATCGCAATTGCCAAAATTGGAACAGACACATTTTTTGAAAGAACGAAATTACTCGTGTTATCGAGTGTTGTATGTATAAAATCGTAGATATTGATACTCGCAAACTTTGGACTTTATAATGAAGATATGTGCTGATCGCTATCGAGTGTGTAACATGTTATTTGAGGTCATAAATACGTGTGATCGCGTCTATGTATCGATAATCGACTATACGTTAATTTTTTTTATTTCTACACGCACGATACTCGTAGTAGTAAAATCTAGAGTATGCGCGAGATAAAATTCCATTTCTGAAATTCCATTTCTGTGTGATACTCTGTATCGCTTTTTCATACTGAATTATCAAGTGTTACACACACACACGATAGCGGTTATTGAAAACTACCTAACGCTTGTATTTTTATTAAAACTACCGAATTCAAATGTAGGTTTTAAAAAATCAAACGTTGAAAGTTTTTGTAACGCGTGTTTTTTTAACACACCCATTTATATTCTGTATTTTGGTAACAAGAGTTATTTCAATATGCATGAAAACCGGGTTATTAAATTTTTAATTGCTACAATTTTGTTCGAAATTTGCAATTTCTGCAGGAGTCACATTATCAATATTTCACTCACGTTTTGCCGTCACATTCAGATGTTTGCAATATATATTTCGAAAAAAGATTGCACTTCGTGAAATACATATTTCACATTTGCATATTTCAGAAATGTAATTTATAACAAAAAAATGATTATATACATTTGCGCGTGTAAAGTCCTTTTCTAATTTTACTTGACTCACAAAGCTATTCGGAGTTAATTACACGCTGACCCCGAATCTGTAATCTAGTGATATTAATTTTAACTATGTACTCGAAATATACGCAATTACTAATTATTATTATTGTTATTATTGTAATAACATTCTGGAGAACATGTCTATTATCGTAATATTAAAAGAAAATGCGCAATGCCAAATTAATTTCCATCAATAATATAATTTTATTATTGAAAATATTTTCTTTACTGATCCTTGTATTTTATTCTCATTAGATATTATTTCGTTATTTTTTATTACGTTATCGTTATTACTTCAGGCACTTTTTTATTATTATATTTCGTATAATTATAACCGTATCAGATGCGCAAGATGTAATCTATTGTCGTTTCTGCATAATTTGTTATTTATAAGCTGAATATAATTTGCTCAGTTTTCCGCATTCCGCTCGCAATAATGATTAATCATATTGGAAAGAGAAATCCCCGCGAGGGACTTCGGAAATAGCGAGTTCCGGTAAAGTGGCATTTGATTAGCCCGCGGACATTGTTTTCTCATGAGATCCTTTCATTCACGTAAAGTGCGAGACAATATATAGATGAATTTGAGATAAAACAGAACGTCTCCGAGCAGATTGCATTACTTACGTTGCGTACACATACGTGTATACCTGTTTACTCATCCGAATTCAGGAGAGAGATCGAAGACCACCGCCGTGCGAGATACAACGAATTTATCGGACCCACCTGAATATCTCTCTCGAGACAAGACAGGACAGGTTTCCAGAACAGTTTCTGCACGATCGATATTATTGCGCGATAACGTCAATAGTGTTCACGTATAAACGATTGATACCGCCACCTATTTGCAAATACGACCGAGATATTGCCGGCAATGGGATTATTGTGCAATGTAACGTGCACGAGGATCTTTGTAAGGCTGCGCTCGACCGTTGTTGTGATTGGAAAAAAAAAAGAGAAAATTACGGAGTGTTTATTTCCGTAGAGTTGTTCGCCAAAAATTCGAAGGTATTCGAACGCGTTGATGATAATCACGTCACTTTTTCACACAAGTGAAGTAAAAATAAAACGTGAAATGTGTATGAGAACAGTGTGTGATACCGTTTTCGTACCGAATACTGGAGCAAGATTCAATCAATAATGTTTGCCGCTTTAGCACCGGTGCTTTCTACAGTAGAATTAGAGCAAATATTGTACGGCTGTCTTCCCGAAAAAACAAGAGGAAATGAAATTCGTGGAATAGAATATCAAAAGAGAATCGATATGCAAAACTCGCACAGTTTATAAAGATATCGCTAGAAGAAGAGCACACAAGAGTGCACTCTACAATATTGAATAATAACGATAAAATGTTTTTATAACGGTAACTCCGATGTATATGAACTATATTGATTAAAGCAACGAGGTCAATTGCAAAATTGTGCGTTATCTTAATTTCGATTTAAACTTTCAAGATTTGTGCGATTAGCCAGTTGTCCTTAGACAACTGATATGACCTGTACTCAAAAGTTATCATCTCGTCAGAATATATATTTACATTTACATATACATACATATATTTGTATATATAAAAATATTTACATATTACAATTACATATACATATATATATATGTATACATACATGTGCATATAGGTAACATATATGTCAACAATTCTCGCGAAAATTATCTTATCAAACAAGAACTTTTTTTCACGGTGCGACGACCGCTTAACAACAATACATAGCAATTGGAACAAGTACAGAAACGTATGAGGCCATTTTTAAAGAAGAGTCCATTAAAGAGACCGCAAAAGAGAGAGAGAGAGAGAGAGAGAGAGAGTGTGAGAGAGAGAGAGAATTAAACTCTGGTACGAGGGAGAAAAGCTCTTACCTCTTTGTCCGCTAAACCGACGAAGATGACGACGACGAGTCGTGCCAGCACCTCGCTAGTCCGCCCACAATCCGGTGCACTGTCATTTGTGTTGCGTGTTCATGTATACGTGTGAACCGGCGGCTGCGGCGACGGCAGCGGCGACGAGGACGACGACGACGACGACGATGATCGATGCCCCCGTAGACACTCTCTCTTCCCGCACGGCGAGGTTCACGACGCCCAGCTTCGCCGTCGAGGATGCCGTAGCTTCACGACGACAACGACGGGAATGCGCGAGTCATCGAACGTCGTTGGTGGGCCGCCTCGTTTCACCCGAGACGGTGTGTGTTTACAGACGGGCACTGTTCTTCGGTCGCTTCTCACATTCCTCCACTCGCGCGACGCCGATCCTCGTCTCTCTCTTACTCTATTTTCTTCCCCGTTCTGTCTTTCGGTCACTTACTCGCTCCCGTTCTCCGTCTACCCGAACGCAAACCTAAACGTGCACACCCGCTTCTGATGGATCACCTTCTCTTTCTTCCCCGGCTATCTTTACTTCCTACAGTATCTTCTTCCTGTGTCTTCTTTTCTCCCTTCTTTCTATTGGACTACCTCGCCCACCCGCGATTACTCACCCCTCTTCTCTATGTCCGTCTATTTATCTAGCGCCGCAGATAGACTCGCACTCGAAGAGCAGAAGGCGACTTCCGGGCACCTTCTCCTCGCCGATGACGACGATGCGCCGCGCGCCCGACACACTTCCCACTTTTTCCACCTCTATCTCTCTCTTCTTCCCACTCTCAAGTCGCCGTCGTCCGTCTCGCTTTTACGCGACGTTTTGTACGCGCGCGCGCGCGCACCATACACACACATGTACTATGTACGTATACACGGAGCGCAAACACGAGCGCCACGCGCACGAGAGAGAGAGAGAGAGAGAGAGCGTACCTCTCTCTACGCCGCCGTTGACCGTTTTTCTGTTTTCCGTTATTTCTCGCACTCCCGGGAAAACTCGGCGTAACCGCTCTTTACGATCGGACACGGCGCGCGGATGCCTCGCGACCGACGCTCTCTCGACACTAAATCTCTCACTTTCCTCACCGTCGGGTTGAAGACATTCAACGACGCACGACACAAGTGCAACGCGACGACTACGAACGCGCGCACACTCGCAATACGATGACACACGAGAAAGCTGGAGAACGTATATTCGGCTTTCGTAGAGTTGGTTGGTGTAGTTGACACTGGTCGACGCATTCGCGGAACGCGCTCCGAGCGCCAGCCGGTTAACACGATGCACCTGTCATCTTCCGACGATTCGCGTGTACTATCGTTGTGGCTTGTAGCGCGAATATATAAAATTTCACCGCCGAGAGAAGAACATAAATCGAAATGATAATGCCCATAATCGTCGCATTTCGATTTTTACACTGGAGTAACTTGTGCAGATTCTAACATTTAATGTTTTTCAATATTTAAAAACTTAAAGGTTTTTTATATGATCATTATACTTTATCGCATCTGATGTCGCAACGATATGTCAGTTTTCAGTCTTATGTTACATTTAAGTAAGCGCTTATATATTTTTTTATTTATATATATATATTTTTATTAAATTGTTTCAGGTTACGTGAGTAAATAAGATACCGTCTGTACTTGTCTGTGCTCTGGCTTTCTCGTCGCAGTCGAGAGGACGCTAGTGTACAACAATATATTTTGCAAAATGACTGATCGAAACAACTCATCATTGGAAAATTGTGTTTGCGTTTGATTTCTTGTAATTGTATAAATTATGATATTTTATTTGATATCGTTTATCGATGTTGAGGATGCAATTTAATTGCATTTTGGCTGCGATAAAAAAATAAATATGATGATCTTTCAAAAGAAAAAAAGAGAAATATAAAAAAAGCAAACCAGCGTAAACTCGAGTATTCCAATGTCCTACATATTTTTTTCAATTTATATTTTAAAAACAGATATTTTTAAACTTGAGGAACTGTCATGTTCTCGGTCGATCACTCCATGTTTATGACGTTCTTCAAATTCCCGCGCGATGTCGTAACATAAAATCTGGTAGACAAGCTACATATACTGTATACTAATACACACACAATCGATGTAATTTAAATAAAAATTTATTTAAATAAAAATCTGTCCGTACAAACGCTTATCCAATTGTAATATTTATGCATATCATATATTAAAAATTATAGAATACAAGATAGACATTCTTTTTTTTCTGATAAATAATTTTAAAAGAGAGAAGAGAGAGAGAGAGTAGACATACAAGAGAATATTGCAAATTCAGGAGATTTTTTATTGATTTCAAAACAAATAGACTGTATGATTAGAATAACACGGTTTTATATTTTTATTTGACCCGTTTTGTTTTGAAAAATGTCCAAGAGATGTTCTCACAATGACAATCGACGCATTTATGTAGTCACATTATAACCAGCTCGGCCAATTATACGGCGAAATATGTCGTCTTTGTTGACTTTCGAATTACGCAGCATCGTCCATTTCGAACAACGTGTATGTAATGAATCTTTAATTTCATTGCCTGTGCTCGTAAATTCGAATCATGTATTGTGAAAAAAAAAAATAAACATCTCAACCGTCATGCGAAATCATTTCGCAATAATTAATTTATGCGCATAAACATCACACGGGGAATTTATTGTATCTTTCATTATGTGTACGAAAGGAGTGTCAAAACTGTCGGGTATTAGCAAGCGTTGCAAATTAAAATTTTGAAAATACACAAAATATGCGCCATAAAATAATCAATACTGTCTTATCAAACTTTCAGTCGCTTTTGTTTTTTTTATATCAGCCTTACTTTTTTTAATAATAATAACAACATAGTACACTGCAGTGAAATACTGCAGTAATTAGCGAGCTGAGTTTGGGTAATGCCAAAATACTCACGATGACAATATAATATACACACGAAATTCTAGAATATCGCACATTGCAAGCTTGAAGTCAGTCGCAATTAGTCGCTCGCAATCTTTACGCGATATTTAATTATCGGTTCCAGTTTTAATCGTGACTGTGTAATCCAAAAACTAAACATAAACTTCCACTTAATGACTCGAGCTCGATACGGAGTTTGTGTTCGCTGTTTTAATTAAACGCGGCACGTGCCCTTAGGAAAAGGTGGATAAGGTGCGCGCACACACAAGTCGGCAAGGCGCCAAGATCAGCTCGCCACAGTCGCGCTTTCCGGTTCGCGTTTTATAAATACTGCAGACAGGCAAACAGTGCACCGAACACGGCAGACCAGTCGTGAAATCATACGAGGTGCGTGGCCCCGCTCGTACATAAGCGCGAATAGTCGAAGAAAGAGTTATCGAGTTATTTATTCTCACACGTGGATTTTCCAGAGGTTCGCGCGCGCGTGTGTGTGAGCGCGCGCGCGTTCACGTTATCGCGTAACGACGGCATTGTATTTTCGCGGATGTGCGCTCGCGGGCGAGAGAATATCGTGTGTGCACGTTACTCCGGTGTGGTGTTAATTGTGTCTCTCCTCGTGCCGTGGTGAATTTCTCCGAATCCCGGTGCGCCGCGCCGTGGACGGGACTCTCACAGAGAGAAGTGCATGAGGAAGCACGCAATCTGTAAATTTACATAAACGAGCTCGTGCTGTGCGTGTTCGCGTTTCCGTGACTCTCGCCGGATTGCGCGCTTACATAAATAACGACAGGGGTCCGTCGCGAGTTTTATCAACCGTAAGTTTTGGCGTACGATACACGTCGATATGTACGAATGAGATTCAAATAAAATGCATTTATTGGTTTACGCTTGGAGCCGTTTTATCGAGTTTTGTGTGAAAATACATTTGGTTTTGTTTTCGAACGGAAGACAGTGATTTTTATACGTGGGAGAAAGAGAGGGAGAGAGAGAGAAGAAAAATCAGTTCGACGGAGTTTGTAAATTTGCATTTGTCGACTCGAAGAGACCGCGGATAAACTGAATTAACAAATAGACTTACTGCACATCGATCAAGTAAATGATTCAAACAACCGACGTTTCGAAATGTCACACCTATCCGATGATACGACGCTTATTTTTACATCACACCAATTTAAAAAATCGCGGAACATCATGTTTGCCGCTTATTGATTCATCGACACACGGTGTCGCAACTTTCTCTCTCTCTGCGTCAGCATTTCGCGCAAAATCGGTCCGCTTTCCAATTGCCTAGAAATGTTTCGGAAACGTTCGTTCAGTATCTAATTGTCGATGGTGCAATCTGCCAAATAATATGTGTACGGCGCGCGCATTCCCGGCGAGATTTGTGTGCGGCCTCTCTCTCGCCCGGCGTGTCGTCTTGCGCAACAATTGTGCATAGCACAAAAATACTAGCCGGCCGCGACCGAAGACGCGACGACTCGCACATGCAGTCGTATAGAAATCGCAATTTCGAGCCGTCGTTAACGATTTCTCGTTGTCGGAAAATGAAATATCACGCCACTAGACTGCCATTTTACGGCGGGTTATAAGTCCAGAGAGCGCGGGACTTATTACCCGCGCGTTCTACTTCACGGCCGTCTATCATGACGTTGTAATTCATACATCCATCTTGTTGCAACGATGTACGAGCGCATCGGTGCGTGTAATTCGCGTATAGCGCGAAAAATGTCGTTACGCGCGCGACGTGTGATAACTCGATTATTTTTTTATATTAGTTAGCTGTCCGATAAACCGGAATCGCAAAATACACACACTCCTCGTGTATATTTACATTTTTCTCATATTTCAATAATATTTCAACGAAATTCAACATTTTCATATGAAATGATTAAATGTTTTTCACAGAACACCGAGCGAGACGCTTTGAAAGAGCGAAAATTTTTCGATATCGGTACGATGACCGGTGGTATTGCGAAATTCATAACCGTCACAGGATGTAACGACTGGATATACTCGCAGTTGATCCGCGTCGAACCGTATAAAACCTATTCCTGGTGATAAAGAAAAAAAACTACAAAAAAAAAAAAAAAAAAAGCGGCGGATTATTGGGAGATGAGCGGAATGAAGAAGGCGATCGGGGGATCCATTCACAGGATACGGGAGTTCGAGCTCGAGAAGGTAACGCTTCTTTTCACATCTTTCTGTTCAGCTCTTCTGCGAACCGGTCGCGCAATTGGATTTTTCCTTTGTAAACGCGCGATATACGCGCTATACCGAGGTTCTCCCTCGCGTTTTCTCTCTCGCGAATAAAGAAGTCTAAACAACGACCGGCGGGGCGAGGCTTTTCCAGTTACGAGACATTGAGGTCCCGAAATAGGATTCGCGAAGCAAGCATTTCATTATGCTCGCTCGACTAACGGCCATTCTCCTGTCTGGCATTGCACCAATGTTTCCCTAATGGAGAATCTGTGTGTGAGATCGGCGGCGACGTTTGCGACCGTGACTCGACGGTGGCTTATGTAGTTAATAACTTTGTTATCTATATATTAACGAGTCAGATTCACGGAATATTTTCACAATGACGTTCTCTCGACACAGATTCCGAGAAATAAAGGTCGATTATTCACTCAACCGGAAAGGAAAACCACACGTTTAAATATACAATAATGTTCATGATACGTGACATATGTACGAAACTACAGTTGTGCTTTATATAAAGTATTGGATCATTAATGACCCACTTATTAATGGCCGAATATCTATTTGTGTGTGTATAAATATTCAGTTATATTTGAGTTAGACTTGTCTATCGTAGTAATAATTTTTAACCGCAACTTTTTCGCACGAAATTCCGCGAAATACACGGTTCAATGAAACACGATGTTACACGGGAAAATCGCTTTGGTTTTCATGTGTCGAGTTTTGTATTGGGATCGAAAGAAACGTGCGTTCTCGAAGAGTGTGCGTCGGTGTAAAAATAGATGTTGCGTAGAGATCGGCGTCGAGTAACGGCGTCGCGTTGTATTCAGCGTGCAGCGGATAACGCATCATCGTCGTCGTCGTCGTCGTCGTCGCCGTCGTCGTCGTCGAGCTCACGCGTGAGATCCCTACATTTCCCTTTGGAGTCGCGTTTCCCTTGTGACGCCGCGTGTGCGTGTGTATTTGCGCCGTGACTCTTTGTGTTCCCGTGTGTGGCTTGCGGTTCTCGAGTTATTCCGAAGCGCGTCCCTCGAGTTCGAGCATCATTACGATCCGCGCGTCTGCGAAAACCTAGGCGCACTTCATCCCGTCATTCGTGGCTCGAAAAGTCGACGCAAAAGAGTCGACATCGATCCGAAACGTGATGCACGGCAGCGCGTCGAAAACTCAACATTTTCTGGAACAGGTAAATCTGATCGACGAGTTCGACATCCTGCAAATCGTCGGCGAGGGATGGTTCGGCAAGATCCTGCTGACCGAGCATCGCAGCACTCAGACCGAGATGGTGCTGAAGGCGTTGCCGAAAGCGTACACCGGCCTCTCGGACTTTTTTCGGGAATTTCATTATGGCTTACATCTGTCGGCGCACCGGAACATCATAACTACTTACGACGTGGCGTTCGAGACAGCGGGCTTTTACGTTTTTAGCCAGGAATACGCCCCCCTCGGTGAGAGAATTTTTTATGGCGCTCCGCTGCCACGTGCGGCGACGACTTATCATACATTTTGCAAGTCAAACGCGTTCGCTAACTTTCTTTTTTTTCTTTCGTTATCCGACCGTGTAATTTAGTTTCTTGTTTGCGCAAAAAAATAAGCGAATTCAAATCAATGACGCTGTTTGTTTTGTTTGGAACGAGATCGAGTGTCAAAAAAAAAAAAAAAAAAAAAAAAAAAAAAAAAAAAAAATTTTTTTTTTTTTTGGAAAAGATAACGAGGAAAAAAAAAAAAAAAAAAAAAAAAAACAAGTTAAAAATAAATTCTGTTTCTTTGCGATTTTTGCTTCACGATTTTCATCGTGTGTAATATTCACGACGCGTTTAACAAGACCGAACAATGATCGCGAAATAACTCGCCGATTATTCCGAGACGCGAGGTAGTTGCTCACCGAGTGATTGTCGTCGTTACAAAGAGCGGCAAAGTGGCACTCGCCACATATTGCACAGACGAATATACAGTCTCTCAATTGCCATCGATTTTCAGGCGATCTCACGTCGAACGTGACGGAGACCGGCTTGGGCGAGCTGCACGCTAAGAGGGTGGCAAGGCAGCTTGCCGCCGCGGTGCATCACATACACAGCCGCGACCTGGTGCACCGTGACATCAAGCTCGACAACATCCTCGTGTTTCGCAGCAACTTCTCGCGTATCAAGCTGTGCGACTTCGGCGAGACCAGGCGGGTCAATACCGTCGTGCGAAGACACAACGAGTGGCTGCCGTACTCGCCGCCCGAGGTATTGAAGATCGACACTGACGAGACTTACAAGTAATTATATTTATGCTATGTACGATCCATTACACGCGCTTATCACGTTATAATTTTGCAAACAGATAATTAAAACAGGAAACAATCGCGACGTTCTCTTTTTTATGCGTCTAAGGATTTCAAATTCGATTTGGAAAAGGTTTGGATTTCTTGTTTCAATCTCCTGCATGCACAAAAGAAGTTTTGGTCAAGTGTCAAGAGCGCGACATCAACGCAGAATACCGCGCTCTCTTGTTGTGTGTTGCATGAATGATACTTAACTTATAGTTAAGCCACGATTCGCCAAAGGTACGTTATAACGATGATGGACGAACGTTTTTCAGAGCTCGTACGTCGCACGACGTCTGGCAATTCGGCATTGTCCTATTTGTCTGCCTGACCGGATGCCTGCCGTGGCAGAAAGCTGCGTTGGACGACCCGCGCTATACCAGATATCAAAACTGGCACAACGCTACGCTCAACATCGCCAAGAAACCGAAATTATTTCAGCTGATCAGCTCGCGGGCGCAGAGGTGAGTTGCCACCTCGGGAAATCCGAGATTAAGCGCCGCATTGCGTTTCCAAATCGCATCTTACCTCATCCGCTGCTATTCATTCACTACTTTCGTATACTCGATTGTTTATTTCTTCCGTTTTTAATAATAATAATAATAAAAAAAAAAAATGTTTTACTCGATAATTTGCTATGTGAAAAATTTCTAGTAATTTAACTTTGACGACACAACAGAACGTTACACAAATAAACAAATGAAAAGTTGGATCACTTTGTCTACGTTGTGATATTTCGTAAAGAATGTTCAAGAGGCTGCTAGATCCGAAGGTTGAAAAGAGGCCCGTCAGCGTATTAGAGGTGAATAAATATTTAGAGGACAGATGGCTGGCGAAACTCGGAGCTGAAAAAGCGTTGAACGGTGAGCTTGGCTATTGCGCTGCAGTATCGCTGACTACGTACGTCGTAATTTTTCCACAACGTGACCTTTTTCTATCCGCAGGCGGCGCCGACGAGAGAGACGAGCTGTGTCCGTCCATGTACAGCTTCCACAGTTCCCTGGAGGAGAAGAATCAGCTTCTGCACACGCTCACGACGTACGGCATCGAGACCACGGTGGACCGTACGAAGAAGAAGGATCGCATAAGGGAGTGGATACAGGCCAGCGCGATAGTTGAGGAAACCGAGGAGGACGAGTCCGATATTTACGAGGACTCGGAGTTTTATGAAGACGAGAATAATGACGGGAACGATAGCGAGGAACCCGAACCGGTCACCATGAGGGGCAGACATTTTCCGGAGAGACGTCCGAGCGTCGCGACAAACGACCTCAAGAAAAAACGGGACAGCCGAGTCCCGCCGAGCCGCTCGAAAAACAGAGCGCCCGTAAAGCCGGTCGAAAGAAAAATACCCTTTGCTCCACAAGTGGCCGAGGAGCGAGAAACAATCGCGCACTTCGCCAGTTTTCCCAATGGCGATCCGAATCTCGCTGTAAGAAACGGCAGCGATCAGACTCACGATTCTTCCGCAAACGTTACCTCGGACACGCCGCAAATGACTAATCCACACTCTCCCGTGTCGAGCATCACCAATCGAAGGGTCGACAATTCGGTAAAAACCAACGCGAGCAATTCCCACGACAATTCGCCCGTGTTGGTAGCGGGGGCCAGTTCTCCCGCGAAGCAATCACCTCCGAAATCGGGCGCCCCGAATCGATCGGTACCGATGAGTCCGCAAATCCCGGCCAGAAAAAATCGCACGGCGCCGTTTTCGAACACGCAGCTTGTAGAAAATCGTGCCGAGTCGACGAAGCGAGCGCAATCAGCGGAAGATTCGCCGTTGCAGTCGCCTAGGGCGTCGCCCAAGACGACGATCCCGATGCCGATTCGAGACAAACCTTCCGTCGCTATGTTATCGACCCCGCGAACGGTGAGATCAGCCGCTCCATCGGTCGGCCGAGTCGATAGAGCACCGGCGCCGATAATAGGCAACGCGACATTAGCGGAGAGTCAACAGCCTCCGAATAGCGCGCGTACAGAGGGCTCGCCCTCAATCTCGACGCAAATCGGGACCAGTTCTATGCCAACCGCCTCTCACTTGGTAATGCAGAGCTTCAACACCCTTCAGAATATTACAGCAAACGACCCATCTCCGTCGAGCTCATCGAACGTGAGCAAACCCGGTCAACGGGTCGAGCAGGTGATCGTGTCTTACGGCAAAGACCTGTACGAGCACTACGGCATAGCTCAAGGAGTCATACATCCAACGAGAGTGGATATCGTGAGGCAAGATTCCACCGGCAGCGGTAACCGATCTGTGAGCAATTGAGATGTACAAGAGGATGCACCGGAATGCCCTTGTGGTTGACGAAGGAGAGCTTGGTATTCGCGCGAGTCTGCAATTGCGAAACCAATCAAACACACTGTCGGTGTACTCGAGCAAGAGGCACGTACACGGAGGCACTTGTATAATAATTTTGTTCTGCTGTCGTTCAACGGAAAGATTTCGCTCGCGGAGAGATACTCGGGGCAAACGCGAGAGAATATTTTTTTTTTTTTATCTAACGACATTGAAGTTATTATAAAACTGCGCTTCAATCCAAGCGTTACATCTCGCTTCGATTGAGATTTTTTTTCCTCGCGGAAATGTACGTCGCGGATATGCAAGACACACTGCGACGATGTTCAGATGTACACGGAATAAACAAAGTCGTTACGGAAATAATGTTGTAACAGGACCACTGCACGGATGAAGATGTTAGGTACATTATGCCTCATTAGTTCCAAGGGATACTTATATCGCCACGTGTCGCTCGCTTCATCGAGCGCATAACGGGATAAAATTAGCGCGGTGTCTCGGAAGAGAGGTTGCACCGTGCGAGAATGTCCTCGAGACCGTTAAGCAGGATTCACATTAGCAAAACCGAGCTCCGAAGTTGAGAGCTTCGTTGCGCGCGAATTTTATGTTATCGAGCCAAATTTCTCGTCGCGCCAGAAGCTCGGTGTGTTACGTGACTCGCGGCCTCCGCTTGCCGTAGGCTTTTTAGACGAGAGATATATTTTATCGCGATAAATGGTGATACTATACGACATATAAAATGTTGTGCGATAAGAATCGCGGCGCGCGCGCGCTATAATAAATTACTCCGCGATGATTCTGCGCGCGAAAAAGATTCTGACAATAAATAAATAACGAAACACGAAATATATACATACATATATATACATATATATATATATATATATATATATCGACGTGTGATTTCTGACACGCGCTTTTGTTCCCACTGATGTGTATCGAACGGCGGACGGATTGTGTGCTAGCTGATGTACTGCACGGGCATTTACAAAGCTACCATATTTCATCGTTTGCCACTTTTCAAACAGAACAACGAAAAAAGCACAGCGATCAATCTGGCATTCTAGTATGGTACAATACATGTGTGTATGACTCGTATAAAAAGGTATACACGAAGATGTATTATTTACAAGTAACAGTTATTACCAGTATGTAATTGTCAGGCGAGAATATATATGCTCGTGCTACCGCTAATTAGTTACAACGTGTGTTCGATATCATCTGATTTATGAGCGGGACGCCGTCCGTGTGACTACGAGATAAGCTTCCTTCGGCGCGGGGGATCTGCTTGAACTCCTGCATCGCGACCAGTAACGTCGCTCTCGAGAAGAGCAAGGACGACGCGGAGAGGATAACGATCGTAAGAGAGAGAGAGAGAGAGAGAGAAAGAGAGAGAGAGAGAGAGAGAGAGAGAGAGAGGGATGAGAAGAGAGCAAAGCGGCAGCAGCCGCGGGAAAGGACTACGAAGAGAGTAAGGGGAAGGGGGATTGGTGTGTGCATTTGGCGATGCGGAAATAATTTTCTAGGGCGGGTCGCGGCACGAATTAATTAAGACATACGTAAGTAGCGCATATCGCGCAGGAGACGCAATTACCGCCGTCTTTGACACTGAGAAGTAACACGGCAACGTGCGAAAGATATGAAGGACCGCGCCCGAGGTAGCTTCGTTGTTTATCGTCGGAGAGCTAACTGGCGGAATATTGCGCGACGCTACCTGCAACGGTGGCAACTTCTCCGACGGAAACTTCTCCGACGCGCACGTTAATTAGTGTTTAAGTCAACGTCACTCGTGGAATTGCTAATTGACACTTTTGATCACGTTTGATATTATTATTATTATTAGATTTATCTCGTAGCGCCGAGCGAGAAAAAGAGAGAGAGAGAGAGAGAGAGTTAACGGAGGTCATCAATTCCTATGTATATGTATGTGTGTAGCATGTGAAATACATTTTACGCACAATACGTTATTAAGGTAATGTACAGTCTGTGCGGAAAATAGAACATTTTGTTGATTATACTGCTAATCAATTAATATCGATCAATTAGTTGACTGATGTTGTACTGCTTGCTGGTGTAATAAATTGTCGATTTTATACGCCATGAATATATGTACCCATATGGGGAGTTGTAATCTATACGCTTCGATAACGCGCTCTTTCAATGGAGACAACCTTGGCGCGGTGTGTACGTGTGTATGTGTGTGTGTGTGAGTGTGGATTAACATTTCCGTCCACATCTCGGATCCCGTGCCGAATAATAATCGATTGTACGTCGTGTGTCCGCTCGCGGAACACAGTCAATGATTGCCCTTGATATACGTACACACGGAGAGCGCAGCTGCCAACAAACGCAGAGCAGATGACCGAAAATCGCCTCGCTTTGCCGAGGCGTCACACTTGACACCTTTGCTGTCAAATCGCGCGCTACCGATCCAAAAGCCGCGCGGATGAAAATTGATGAAACCACAATTGGTGTTAATGGCGCGCCACAACTTTCCCCCTCGTTGTCGAGCAACCTTCTGCATCCTTGTTACGTTCGCATTTCGACGACGTCTATTTTCGGGTTCGATCGGATTTGTTTCCGAGCCGGGGAATCTATCCCGCGCGATATGTTATCGCTGCGATCGGACGAGAGAGGAGATGGAGATGTATGTGTTTTGCCGATAAAAATCGACATTTTGCAGTTTTTTTCAACGTGCGAGATGTTCGAGTCGTTAATTTTTATTTCATAACAACGGACAAAGAGAAGATAACGCAGCGTTTTCTGCAGTGACGTTCGGATTAATTGATCGCGTTAACTGTTACTGCGCGTTGCGATTCGTTTGTTCACATATATACGCATGGGAACGGTTTGACGGCGGTTCTGAGACCAAGCTAGCCCAAGCTTCGAGGGGAAGGACCTTTCTGTCGCGAGCGGAGAGTAAGCGTTCTCGATCTCATGGCGTTTCTCGCGCGAAGAGAATGCGTGCTCGCGCGCGCATTGCAACGTCACCCGACACGTGGGACGTGACGAGAGAGCGTATTAATCGTTTATGGAGCGTGCAAATGCAACTGCCCGACCCTCTCCCTCTGCATCTCCCGTCGTTCGCCCTTGTTCCGCGTGCGTCGACGTCGTCATCCTTGTCGCCGCCGTTCGAAATCGGATCAAATCGAAAGCAATCATCGCGCACCGATTGCGGGGTACGAGGCACTAGCGTGCGCAACTCCCCGTCTCTAATTCGCAACGCGCTATTCGATTTGTCGGACCGTCGGCGGCGGCGGCGGCGGCGGCGGCAGCGGCGACGGCATCGCCGTTACACGCCAACGCGAAATAAAACGCACTCGTGTGTGCTCGGCTCTCTTTCTCCTTCTCTTTCTCTCTGTCTCTTTCTCTTTTCAGAGAGAGGGTATTAACACGCGCGCTGCGAGAGCACTCCACGAGCATGATGACAGCGTCGATCATTATAATCGTCGTAAAATGGACGCGCGACGAGCGGAAGACGTCGCTCTTTTACAATCCGCGCGACAATAAAACTTATCGACGAGCGAATTCCGGTCTGAGACGCGTCGTCGTCCCGGCGACTCGCGGAGAATGAGTTCCGTCGCAATGTCACACTCGCCTTACTCGCGCGCTCTCTCATCTTCTTTTCCCGCGTTCTTCTTCCTTTCCTTTCCTCCTGTCTCTCCCTCTTCCCGACCCGTTTCCTTCTGGGCTGACAACCGTGTCGGATTACCGTCTTCCATTTCTACGTAGGTGTTCGAAGGGTTGAATTAATCCCCGGCCGGTTGCCGACTTTCGAAGCCAAGTCGCCGGCTGAGTCGCAGTCAAAGCAGTTTCGAAAGCGGGATAAAATACGATCCCTCTCCTAAACTTTCTCATGCAAACTTAATTGCGACAGATCTGTTTTTCTTTTTCGTGTCTCGTAATTCGATAGCAGATATATTTTAATATAAATAATTTTTATACATATATTTTAATTAATGCGATATTGAGTTTCTCTCTGTCGTTAACGCGTCTGAATAAACGAGACGAGGCTTTGATTGTAAATTGCACTAAAAAATAAAGCCTGTGACGTTCTCTTAACTGGAAAACGAAGCCGAGAAGAGAAACTGTTGACGAAAATTAGTTTCCCGCGAGCGACGTTGTCCAGCACCGCCGGGAACGTCTCTACAAACAAACGGAAACGGATGTAGCCTTCTTCCGTGTACTCTGGCAAAGTCGCAGACCCGACGAAAGCGCGGGGTTTAAACACGTGCACTCGGTATACCGGGTAACCTCTAATCGTTAAACTCTTCCTCTGTTTTCCTCCTCGTTTTCTTTGCGAGAGAGAACAGAGACATTCTTTGTTACAGCGCGACCACATTCACCGTATTTATCCTCGATAATCGTGGAACTCGTAACGATCGATTAATTGCTCGTATAAAGGCGAAGCTTTTTCATCCAATCGAAATGTCAACGTTGTTAAGTTTTAGTAGAAGTATTTAAAAGCGTCGAATAAAATTTAATATTTGATTTGCGTACAAATGATATCGATATGTATCGTTTCAACGACGCATATCGATGCAATCAATTTCGAGAATTAACAAACATGCGCAGACAACTCTTTATAAAGTTATATAAAAAAAGATCGCGCGTTATTAAACTAACAATAATATCCACGTTTGGCGCGTAATTAAATCTATGAAATTGTTAGCTATCGAAATGTTTTCACTTGTATGTCAAAGACTCGTGAGTATCAATTATTTTACATCAACTGTCACAAAAAGATGACACACGCGCGCGCGCGCATTCAAAAGTAATTAACCCAGCCGTGTAAATAAAATAACGAGAGAAAATATCGATATCGTTAATAAACAAGTACCTAACTTGAAGCTTTGAGAGCAAAATATGTATCAGATTTGCGCGATCGAGTGAAACTCATCGGCGCTATTTGCGAAGTATCGTTTCCATCGCGTTAACGACACACATACGTGCGCGCGCCCGAGCGCGACCAGTTAAACGAACACGTTTTGGCATCTCGAGCGTTCCGTAATTAGCTTAGCCGAAAGCTCGCAAAACCAATGGAAACACGCCACGACCCTGTATGCGCACAATACCCGTTCGGCTTTCAGATTTATTTGGAAAAAAAAAAAAAAAAAAGACAGTCGCGTGTACAACGCGGCGCGCGTAGATGCCGGCTAAAATCGTACTCGCCGTGTGTGGGCCCCGCGCTATGTGTAACTATACCGTGTAGTAACGCACTGCACGTTCTGTACTAACAGGTTCGTTACGGTCCGCGAAGTGCGGATCGCCAAACGGCGTTGTAAATTCATCCCGATAAATGCGGCCGCGCGCGGCAACGCGCCGTGGCAAAGATCTCGCCTCGTAAGACACGCGAACGTGAACGCGAGCGCAAACGCGAATGATATATACTTTACTATCTCTCTTCGCTTCTCGCCGGCCGGTTCAAATAAGTCTTAATAAGCGCAGTGAGAGCAATGGGACTGTAAACTCGTTTTGCTGTGCACGCGAAAATATATATTTTACCTCTCTCGAGAGAGGTATAAAATTAGCAGCTTCGGAAATAACACGTTCGATCCGACTGTTTCGTGGTGCTCCCGTTTTTCTGGAACGCGATATTCGTCGCGTTCAAGCACCGTTCCGGCGCTCAACAGATCGATCCGCGAGGGTTTGATGTCCGAAGGACGAAGACGTTCCGAAGCGATGAGACGCGACCGAGCGAAAAAAAAAAAAAAAAAAAACAGCGATATTGCAACCTTCCCCCTCTCTCCTTTCGCCCGGATTTCTGGGTTACGACGCGACAGACAGACGCCCTTGTGAAAATATTGTTTCAACGCGTCGAGATCTTGCGGACAGGCTGATAATATTATTTTAGGGCCGAAATGCGCCATAGGTTCCTCGTTGACGTCGTCGTCGATATTTGATCTGAATAATGCGCTCTGTTCGGATACTCGATAAAAAAAAAAAAAAAAAAGAAAAAAGAAATCTATATGTAATGACAATTTTACTCGCTCTGCTGCATACTATTGTACAAACACAATCGCAAATATATTCTCATGTATATTTCCTACTCATGTATTCTTCCGACATTAACCCCCGAATTAAGCTGAAATAATAATTCAATTAGTGCGACCTTATGATAACAGTAAAAGAGTAAAATGGTCGACCGTGTGCTTAAGAACAGAACGGGAACTGTTCTTCGGTTTAATCGCTTCCGGAATGAATTAATCATGAGGGATCAGCGGCTGCCAATCTTCTTTCTCGTAATTGCAGAAAGGATTAATGCTCGATTGATCTAATTTAGAGGGATTTTTCGCGCTGAGAGAGGCGACGACGTGTGTACACACGACCTATCGTCGTTTTCGAGGAGAGATAATCTACTCGCGCGGTTTCTACGAATCGTTTCGCGCGCTCGATGATGATTGCGCCGTTTTCTCGAGAATTTTTCAATCGATCGTTGTCGAGTCGACTCCGAGAGATCGACCTTTAAAGAATAATGCCGCATATTCTATCATTAAGTCTCATATATTATTACCGCGCAAATGATTGATTTCTCGAAGAAAAACAAATCAAATCGTGCCGCTATCGCGGCGACTGTGTGTGCGACCTTTGTCATCAAGACAAGAGGCCGCTTGTGCGCTCGAATGCGATATTATAACGAGTCGCGTGACCTATGACGCGATCCGCGGATCTTTGCTAATTTTTTCTTCGACGGGATATTAATCGGTCACGACCTTATGTGAGAAATATCTTACTCGTGTACATAAGACATTTTATTTTTTATACGATTAATGAATTTTCTTGTTTCATTTGTGTACAATAATTCATAATTTTACTACGTCAACAGGTCACGTCGAAGTTTTTTCGCGATTTCTCATTAAGAGAGAAAGAATTTGACTTTGTATTTTGTTTTTTTTTTTTTTTTAAGAAGAAGAGAGAAGAGTTAGTTTTGCAACACCCTGTACATATGTGGAAGCAAATAATAAATGTACGAATGCAAATGCAACGACTGGCCGATATCCGATACCCGCCAATGAAACCTCGATTTTATGACCCCGCGGAGTCGATACAGCGCTATTATGCGACGTCTTTCTCTCTCGGAAAACAATAATTCGCATCTGGCCGGCTCGGAGATTATACGACGACGGTGCGCGTTTATTTCAATAACGAGGCGCGATAAAGGTTCGCAACTCAAATTAATTATTGACCAGGAAGCGAGAGAGCTATCGAATGAACTGGTCACTGAGAAGGAAACGAGAGGAAACATTCCGCGATGTCGCTTGGCAACATAAACAGCGCCACATAAAATACACGTAATTATCGATATCTCATTTCGAGAAAATATAAAGAAGCGCTTATTATAAATGTTTATTTCACGATTTATCTAAAACAATTCACATCAAATAAGTACTTAAAGTTGTTTTATTCGAAGTTATCAATCATTCTCCGCCAGAATTAACTTCTTTGCGGAGAGAATCTCCATTAAAACATTAATAACCATATCTCATATATTCCCATAAACAAGAAAATGAGATTAATGAATCGATCGGACGTGTCTTGATTGATTGCGAAACGGTGATGATGCTCTGGGAGAAAGAGCTCGGTTAATATAACCTTAGATATAACCGTGTAATTATCGTTGGACGTCAATACAATTCAGAAAAATTGTTCGAAGTATATCGATAACTTTTACATAAGCGACGAGAGAAGGTCGAGCCAAAGCTTCGCACGATATTAATTGAAAACTAATATCGTCGTGACGTAATGAGGCGTTTACTCAGAACTGCGACAACATCCGTTGTTTCCTTTGCGGCGGCGCTTTTAGCGTCTCGACGACAAACATCGTGACGATCCAATTAGAAGCAAAATGTGTAACTCGACCGGTAGACTCAACGCAACAGCGACCACGAGCGAGAGAGAAAAATTCTTATCTCTTGGCCCAAGTAGCCAGACTGCAAACGCATAATCCTTGGAGCGAACCATAAATTCGAACCGCACCCCTTCTGCCAAGTCCTTCGCCTTCCTTCCTCTTCAGTCCCATTACACGATGACTCACGTACCGGACGGGGGTGGATTCGTCCGTGGCTGGCGGTGTGCCCGACGCACGGTCGTTGTCTTCTTATCTCCGAGGTTCCTCGAGGAATACGAAACTTTGCGACAGTAATAACTTCGTAAATTGAATAAAAGAATCTCGGATGTCTCTCTATTCTCTTCATTTCCAGCATTATATGAGATTTATCGACGTGTTTAACGCGCTCTGTTAACAAAAAAAAAGTATCTCTCTGAAATTCTTTGAAACTTCGATGCATTTTCTCTTCTGCATCAAACAGAAAAAAATAATTTGTAAATTAATTTGAGCGAGAATTTATTTTCTAGTATTACACAAAAGCGGAAAACGAACGGATAGATTAAACGAAGGTAAAAAAAAAAAAAAAAAAAACGGGCAATTTGTAAAGAGTTTACAAACAAGCGTAAGTCGTTATTTTCACAACTCGATTATGCAGATTTGTACGTCGGAACGCAAGACGTCGGTACGCCACGCCCACCGACGTGTCGAAAGGAGCGCGCGAGGAAAACTGGGATAAGAAAAACAAACAAATACGGTTGCAAGAAGGCAGGAGGGAGATCATCGAAGAAGGAATTAAAAGTAACACTCTTACGCACGAAAACAATTTTAAATAATAATATAAAGTGTATTAAAAAATCGTATACATTTTGGATATACGCGTATATATGTATATATACGCGGACGTGTGCATATGTATATACACATATATATATTTTTTTAATATTTATATTTTGGCGACCAACCGGAACAGCGGTCGATTACACATCTACGGTTACTATGGCAACGTAAAAAATTGTACAAAGCGGTCCGACCTACGACCGCACGTGTGAAGTTTGTCGCGCAAGCCAGAACGTAAATGCATGAAGAAAAACGCGCGGGTGAAAAAAACCAAAGAGAAGGGAGGCAAAAGAGAGATGTTCTCGGATGATATAAATCGCGCTTCGGGCCGTGTCGCGAGGTGAACGAGCAGCGGTTCTGCATTCTCGAAACATGTTCGTTATACACACAGTATTTTCCATTTTATTGACAATTAGTGTGACAAAAGAATGGCTTACAAATACTTTTATAAACTTCCTCTCTTATTGGTTTCTCTCTACACCGCCCCCTCAACACGTCGTCGCTCGTGAAGTTTTCTCTCTCTCTCTCTCTTTCTCTCTCTCAAACATTCGTGAAAGAGAGTCGCACTTTCGGTACCTTGCACTCTGCAAACTCGCATTCTGGCATTTTACGCTTCTTCTCACATTCTCTTTCTCGCAGTCGAGTGCGACACATCAATTGCTTTTTTTCTCCCTTCCCTTCCCCGCCGTTATTTATTAACGTGATATGTGGGCATTAAAGCGAGATTCACATTAGCAAGCATCGAGCAGAACACCAAGCAATTTGTGTGTTTCAGCTTGAATGGCGCAGCTTGTTCATCAAAGGACGATATTTTACCGCAGCAGTGTCGCGCATTTAAAAGCGACACACGCTGCAATATACGTAAAAGTATTTTTATTAATACTTAATAACACATAAAAATTTTCTCGCGACGACGAAGTTTCACTGTCGGCGACTCGACATTTATGCTCGCTAATGTGAGTCCTGCTTAATTTTAAGACATCTTCACTCCCGCTACTTTGTTACATTATACGTGCGTATGTACCGTTTTGGCAGAAGTCTCCGTCGAAGACACGACGCATTTAAGTTGGATGAGGCAGTTTTTGTTTTTCAGTCCGTTTTGCTTGTGTTTCGGCACTCGCAACATCTCGTAAAGAAATACAGTAGGCAGTGATCCAAGATTGTCACGTCACATGTCACATCTCTTTCATGTACGCTTTAATATACGTATAGATACACACGTAGTATATGTAAATATATATATGTTTCTCTTTCAGTTAAATTTGTTCTGATGAAATCAAATTTCTAGTTTATTTTGCAACTGTGGTACCTATTACAGGACTTGAGAAAAAATCCCGGAAGTACAAATATACAACAAATTCGCTGAGAGATCGTCTATACAGTAAAATTTTATTATAATACATCCCCGGTCGTAGTTCTATTACGAGATGCCGTGGTGGTTCATCCGCCTTGTCTCTACGATTTCGCTCTGCTCAATCTACGATTTCCATTACAAATGGTATTCTGGATTAACGATATTGCTATGTGACTGGGCGCCGTCACATGTCTAAAAAGAGGGCTGTTACTTCCGTTATATCTCGCGCGCAATCTCGCATGGGACTACCTCTAACTAGATCATTTGGGATTTACATAAGAATTACATACGCGCGCGTGCATAATTTTCCTCTACCCATCTATGCTTCATGGGGTGCATATGGATTTTTGTGCGCGCTCCTTCGCGAAGGAACGGCGAGCCGCCACCCTTTTTACGTCTTCCGCTCTGTCAGCGTCGCTCGCCGCCCTTCGCGTCACGTGCTATCACAAGGAGCCCGATCATCACATCAAGTAAAAATAAGAAGTATGTCGCTTGGATCTTTTTTTTCTTTCTTTCTTTTTTTTATTATCAATTTCCTACGATAATTGTGACTTGTAGTACATGCGACAAGAATATAACACGTTTTTTATTTTTACAGTATAAAAAGTCCGACCTTGATACACCGACGTTCGCTAAATTATTATAATATTGTGTGATCTTCGCGAGGCAGACCTATATATGTGTACTTAATATATTTATTATGCATTCTGTGGACAGATCTAATCGCGCGCGACGATCATCCGCTCGTGGCAATAATAACTCGGTAACCATTTATATTGCGAAAGCAGAATCGAAATTTACTGAAAATGTCAATTCGAGCCGCGTTTATCAGGGAATCTGTAATTTTTAAAATATACGTATATATTATGTATATATGTGTATATTTAAAAAAACTGTAATTTTTAAAATATACATATGTTTATCTGTAATTTTTACAAAATAAACATATTTATGTTTATCAGGAAAATCTGTTATTTTTAAAATATATATATATATTATATATATATATATGTTAATCTCACGTAAAATAAAAAATATATAAACTTTATAATCTGATAATGTTTACAAATTTATCAACTAAAGATTCAACAAAATAACATCTAAGTCAGATTTCATTAAAAACTTCCTCATTTTTTCATTAGCCAAGTTCACAAATAGTTCACACTTCTCGATTTTTATCGATTTGATCTTAATTTAAACTCATTCCTTCGTTCCCGTTTGCTCACTGACTTTTCATTTAACAAAATCAAAAAGAAATTCTACGTAATAATTATAATAAATATTTTAACAAACTTATTTAAAAAGATAAAACGCAAATCTGTCTCGAGGGAAGTTGACGGGAGATTTCAGATAGATATTGCATAACGTGATCCGACTATTCCAGCAACATCGAATACGACAATTGATTGGTTGATAAATTGTTTGCAAAAAGAAAACATAGCATCCATGAGCGCGATCATCTTCGCGTTTTTGCAACATTCTACCACACCATGTCTCTGGTGTATGACCAATTTTATTTACAGCATTCACTATAACATCTAATAAGAACAATATTTACAATATTCTATCTTGCTTACTTTCCTTTACTTTAGCTTTCTGTTCTGTACATTCGCTTCGTCGCGTGTTTCCCGCCGATAGCGGCAGTCTGCTTTCGTTGCGGTTACTTTCAAAGTTACGCGATTTTTCTCGATTGCGAAAAGTGGCAGTAGCGAGGAATCGGTAACGAGGGCTTCAGAGAGAAACTTTATGTCGCGCGCGCGACATCGAGACATCGATTTACTCTCTTTCGAGGGAAACAGGAAGAAGAATAGCAGACTGCCGCTCTCCGCGTACCACACACCGTACGTACACTCCCGATCTGGCTGTTTTACGGCTAGGTTAGATAAATAGACGAGACAATACACATTAGACGGACACGGTAGCGGGCTGTAACCGCTTTACGAAAATGTAAGAAAGATTAGAGAGAAATAGATACGGATAAAAGACAGAGAAATCTATCGACACCGTTCGCTGCTCTCGTGCGCACATGTCTGCGTGCGCACACACACAGTCACGAAAAAATCTTTCTCCTAAATCACAATCTCACTATATCTCGCGACACTCGAGCCACCCTCCCTTCTGGTGATATCAAGACACTTCGCTTTATTCTATTGATCATTCATCAGGATTTTTTTTTTGCAAATTGTACTTTCTCCGATCAATCAGAACGAAGATACCGAAGAAGCTGATGTGATCCGAGATGGGAAAAAAGAGGATCCCTCGAGATTCCCGCGGGACAAGACACGTACAGGCTAATACGTATATCTGGTAAGAAGCACCGCGGCCGCTCGTTGTCCATTCAGGCCGCCGAATCATTCCAATCTTCACGTAATTCCCTTTACACCTCGGTAGCCTGCGTGTAAGAAGGCGCGATTCCATGCGCCGGCGTCAGCGGCCCCGTCGTGGACGCGAGCGACCTCCTCGAGTAAATAGTCGCCGTCGAGTGGGGCGTGTGTGGCGCCGTATGCGGCGCCGTGTGCGGCGTCGCGTTGTGCCTGCGCGAGGCCGAGGCGAAGGGCTAGATGGGCCCGTAGTTGCTGAGGGCGGAAGGTCTCTCTTGTTGCGGCTGCTGTTGATCGCAACCGGCGGTGTTCATATCGCCCCCCGCCGACTGGTGACGTCATACGTGCGAGAGCGGTGGTTGCTTGAGTACATGATGATGAAGATGATGTTGAGACGCACTGGCGACGCTTCCGGGTGGCAACAGAGCGCTGCCCGGTCCCGGCGCGGATGGATAAGGTACCGCAACGCCCCGTCCCATAACGCCTTTCATGCCAACTCCACCGATACCGCTACCGACACCGGTCACACCCGCCACCATGCCGGCACCGGCGCCCATATGACTGCCGTGACTGTTGCCAAACAAGCGATTCCACAATCGCTTCCAGGATTCCACTGTCTTACCGCTCCAGATCCAAACGCCCGAAGTAATGCCTACCGCGAGTGCCATGAAGTACTTGAGCATCAGAACGTAGTAGACCGGCCTTGCTCGCTGCCGACAGGGACACGCCAGCGAGTTGATCCATTCGTCTCGCAAAGACGATTCGTATATGTGGCAGCCCAACACTACGCCGGCTGGTAACGTGTAGAGAAAGCTGAATACGCCGATTCTTATCATCAGCTTCTCTAATTTGTCCGCTTTGGCACCAGGTTGTCGCTTGATCACCGATCGAATTCGAAACAGACTCACAAAACCGGAAATAGAGAAACTTGTGCCCAGCGCGAGATAGACGAATAGCGGTACCAGAATGAAGTTGCGTACACCTTCAGGAGCGACTGTGCAGACTCCTGCTACGGGATCACCGGCGACGCCACCCACGACGTATGCCCAAACCGTTTGTACCGTCGGTGCCAGCCAAGCGAATAAATGGAAATATTGCGAGTATGACGCTATTGCCTCATTTCCCCACTTTAAGCCCGCTGCGAGAAACCAGGTAAATGCTAATATCACCCACCACACCGAGGATGCCATACCGAAGAAGTAGATCATGAGAAAAACGGTGACGCACAAACCCGGACCTTGAGCGCCGGATTTCAAAGCTGGACCATCACAAGCGATCTCCTCGTGGCCGAATATTCTGCTCGACAAGTAGCCAATCGACACGACGAAATAGCAGGCCGACAGGAAGACGATCGGCCGCTCAGGATACTTGAACCGTTGTGTGTCGATGAGAAACGTGGTGACGGTCACGAGTGTGCTGATGGCGCACAGGCTGCTCCACACTGCCAGCCAGACGTCCGCGAATCCGCGCTCCTCCTTGGTGAGAAACGCGCCGCGGCACGGCAGGGCACAGTCCGGCACCCCTGCGATCTCCTGGATGATGTTTCTGCCGATGCCCATTGGCGGCGCCGGCGCTGGCATTACCCCGCTTACGGCCATGCCGCCCAGACCAGGCCCCGTGTTGACGGTGCTGCTCCCGATGATGCTGCCGCTTACGCTTCCTATCGGTCCTGTTAAAACCGCGCCCCCCGCCCCCAGGGGCACGAGGGGCGACTTGCATCTGCACGCGCAATCCCTCGTCCTCTCCCCCAGGGGGTGCTGGCAGTTTTTTTGGTTCTTGCCCGGCTTGCAGCGATTCGGCTGCGTGGCCTTGCTGGGTCTCGTAGGCCGCGCCGGGGGACCCGGTGGTCCTGGAACGCCGCTGCTCGCCCCACCGCTACCAGGACTTGTGCTAGTGCTGGTGCGGTTATCTTGCTCCATGCACAAATTTTCTGGATCTTCGCCATGATTCGGCAGTCGCTCGCACGCCATTCGCTCCGGCCACGAGAAACCATATTGCTGCATCAACGGTGCGCAACCCGTTCGCGCGCGCTCGCACACACTGCGACATGCCGGCAACGGTTTCGTGTACTCGGGCAGACAGATCGGAGTGTACATCGAGCACAAGAAGAACTTGAGGTCCGGCGAGCATTTAATTTCCACTAGCGGCCAGAACTGATGAACCTCCAGTCCGGCTTCCTCCTGCGTGTCGTGATTCAACTCGTTCGGCATAGCGGTTTTATTGTAGCCGATGCCACGACACATCGGAATTGTGATTTCCTCGCAACGATCGTTCCCATTGTTTCCGCTTCCATGACCGGAATGCCCACCGCCGCCGATACCGCTGCTACCAATCATGCCGTTGTTGTTTCCGATACCCACCCCATTGCTGCCGGAACTCGATTCGCTGTCGGACACCACTCCGATTATCGATGATGACGACGACGACGATGACGACGACGAAGAACTTCCAGACGAGGACGAGGACGAAGAAACGGCCGATCCTGATCCGATGATACTACCTACCGGGCTTATCGCAGATTCCGAATTTACATTTGACAGAGACGCTGCGAGCACCAACAACGCCAACAGGCCCGTCATTGTTCGTGCGGGGAACAATTTCGTCCGTCGCGCGGGTCTCGTGTCCAAGAACGTTCGGTTCATGGCTGCATAGCTCGCATATCTGCCACCTGCAACAGAAAGCAAAGGAGACTTTTATCGCTCAATGTTTTCGTGATAGAACACATTACATAGCAATGCATGTGGTGCAGAGGCGTGGCGCAATATGTCAAGAGTTATATTGTGTGTTTCCTGATCTATCTTTAATTTCTCGCAGTCGTATCTGCAACTAGACTGAGTAAATTGATGCAAATAAGGAAATTAAATTTCTTATGTTCGGATCTGATAAACGTTAAACTATTTATATATCCGTCGTCGACATCAAAAGAGCCCAACGTCAATTCTCGCTAATAAACCGTTTCCACAAATAGCGTGTAATCCGTTTGCGCGCTGCGGGGTTAATATTTACTAAAGATAGAGAATATTCATTGCATTTACGAGAGACTCGGGGAGTGCCGAGCAGATTCGAGTTTAATCCCGAACGAGAAGTGTGTACCGGGCCGAAATCGTACGAGTCTCGCTCTTCGTTTGCAATTCAGACTATCAAAGCGTATACGAAGAGCACGGAGTTGTTCCGGTAACCCCGGCCCGAGAGTCGCGGAGCGTGTATTCGCTCTTTCGTTAAAGTATACGAGCTGGCGATCGATGCCTAAATAGCCGGTTGGTGGGATGCGTCTGGCTGCTCGCTCGCTCGCTCGACCTTAACGAGCAAGGGCGTAGCATTCGCGTTCGAATGTCTCGTACATAAATCAACGTCGGTGTTTCGATCGTTTGCTAGATACTCGAGGCCGAAACCGGTACGCCGCTCTTGCGGAACCGCCGATATGCGATCGCGGAGCCGTGCGGCTCGAGAGAGCCCGGTTAAATTCACAAATGATTGAGGGATCCCTTCATTTGAATAAACAATCTTATTTGTGCATTACAAATCATATTATTCAAGTGTAAATCTATAATAGAGAGAATTATGGATCAGAATAAATAAATAAATAAATAAATAACAAACGCGCGAAAGAGATTAAAAGAATAATTGAATTCAAGAAAGAATGTTCTTGCTCGCAAATAAAACTTCGGATTAAAGTTTTATTTCTCTCTTATCCTATATAATATATATATATCTAAAAATAAATAATATAATACTTATCCAATATATTATCTTATCCGATCTATTAATTTACTTTTCATATTATTTTATTTTATATAGTATTAGGTAAAATATAAAAAAATATCTTATTAAAATATAAATACAAAAAATATCTTATTAAAATATAAACCGGACAAAAATTTATTCGACGAACGCGACTCTCTACCGAGATATCAGAGGTCATCTCGGAGGAAAGGGTGCGTAAAAAGAGGGGGAGAGAAAGAGAAAGAGAGTGAGAGAGAGAGAGAGAGACCAAAGGCTAAAGAGGAACTGGCGAACGAGGCGGGAAAAGAGGAAGAGCGAGAGTATAGAAGAAGGAAGGAAAGGAGATGGAGAAAGGGATCGAAGCAGTCATGGATCTTATAATAGTCAAGTCGCGGAAACACGTGACCGAGGCGAAATGTTATTGTAGGAGGCGGTGTTAGTTTTACCGTTTGTTAACTGCTAGCGCCCTGAGTCGCTATTTATAAGACGGTTGTGGCGGAGTCGAGGTGCACATACCCGTCGTTGGAATATAAGAGAAGAGGAAGAGAGAGAGAGAGAGAGAGAAAAAAAGAGAGAGTACGTATCGCCACGTCGTGTGTGGCTCGCAATCCCCGATACGACCGATTGGCGTACGAAATGCATCGGCCAGATGCATCCGCCGCAGCTGCGTGGAAGAGCGAGGCTTCGATGCTTCTCAATAGAGACGTACGCGCGCGCTTTTGATTTTCGCTTCGTTACAGAGAGAGAGAGAGAGTGAGCAAGAGAGTTTGCTCCGCGGTATCGTTAACCCGTCAACAGACACATATATTGCGATCTCCGATACAACTCCGTTCCGATACAACTTCGCTCTCGGCTCGGCGATAGGTATAGAAAACGCGTTATTACGAAGCGTATAGCGCAACCGATTGCGCCCGTGATAAATCTGCGCATCGATCGTGTAATCGTCAGCGGGTATTTCTGTCTCTCAATCTTCGTATAATCGCGATTATCGCACACGCGGATCTTGATTCGGTTATATATCTCGCCGCATCGAAAATAGTTAACCGATTATTTCGGTAAATGTAAATGTGTACACACCTATGGAAATTTCGTGTTGTTTTATATCTTTGTTTCTCATGTTTTCGAAAAGAATTATGTGATCGGAGAGGATATGTGATATATGATACATTCGTGATATAACGAAGATCGTGCGAGCTGTTGATACATCAGTAGGAAATTCGAAGAACTATCGTACATAAAACTTTATTCGACGAAACGAATATCCATTAATGTATTGCGTAAAGCGGAGGTAATGTTGAAGAGAGAAAGAAAGATAGAAAGGGTGGCCACAGAGGAGGAACTCCGGCAATGAATCACTTTTAAAGCCTCGCCCTTGCCGCCTGGAATATGCGGGCTGCTGGCCCGACGTTGTTTGGGTTACGATGCACACTCCTCTTTTATGGAAATCCCGTGCTCTTTTTGCTCGCACCCACGTCTATCCTCGCTCATAACTAGCTTTTGCGAATATAGCGTAATCCGTTCGCCGTCGTCGGCGCGACGTGACAGCTAATTAAAAGTTTATACATATTAATATCCCCCGCGTAGTTCTTACTACGTGCCGTTTATTTGCGTTCGCGAAACGCTCGATCGATTGTACAACATCGCGGGAGAGAGAGGGAGAGAGAAAGAGAAAGAGAGAGAGAACGAGCGTTGGTCTTTCGCCTCGGCGAGTCGGGGAAAGAAAACGCTTGGATACGCGCGAAAGGCGCGCGTTCCTCGCGCTGAAATGCAACACACGCCGAGCGATTTGTCCGTCGTCAATCCGTCTTTTTTCTTCGAGAGAGAGAGAAAGAGAAAAAGAGAGAAAGAGTTTCAATTTTCTCCGGAGCGCGATGGAGAGTCGGGAGCTGGAACCGCGCGCTCGTAAAAGGGACAAGCAGCCTGGCGTAAAAGCCGAACAACGGCGGCGACGGCGACGGCGGCGGCGGCGGCGGCAGCAGCAGCTCGGCGAGATATCGCGCGTTTCTTTGCGAAGGCTGCTAAAGGTACGTAAATCAAAATGCACGGCGAGATTTATGACGAGGTATGGATAAGGTATACGTTATATTCTCCCCTCGTTGGTTGGTAAAACTGCGAAGGCCCAGGTTCGTTGCTGTGTCAGATTTTATATCAAATCGCGCGTTCACGAGCATTAATCACGAATTCACCTGTCCCCGCCTCCGTTCGCCTCTTCCTCCCCGCGGCGCTAAGAAAAACAAGAAGCGAACAACAACCACGACGACCTGCCGGGATTTTTCGCTCGCTGTCTCGCGATGAGATTTTGCATCATCGTCCAAGAAAGAGTTTACGTCGCGCCGTCGTTCGTAGAAATAAACTCTCGGCAGGAAACCTAGGATCCATAGCATATATGTTGTAAGTCCGCAATTAATTAACATCGGCGAGAGTAATAAATTCCGACGAAATCTTCTCAATTATGCAAATTTTCTCTGATTTAAGGAGTTATTAAATTTCTGCCGGCGACGCGACGCTAATATATCACAATTAAAAAAAAAAAAAAAAAAACATCATGGACGCAACAAGAATGAAGCACGTAAAAGATAGGATTACCTAACACTGACTTAAGCAAAATAAAAGTTAAGTTATTCGATGTTAATATTCGTTTCTTTAAACGTGTTGATATATTGTTGACATATTTTTATCTTATACGTATATCTGAAGTATAAATTAAATACGTATTTAAACTTAAAACAAGATCCTTAAGTTTTTATTTTGATTCAGCGCAGTAAGTGCTTTAATTAATAGGAAAAAAATTAATTAAGTAATGAATACTTTTTCGAGGTATGTAACAATAATAAATAATAATAATAATCTTATTAAAGACGCAAATGTAATTATAGACAGAATTACAAACGCCAAAAAAAAAAGCATTGTAAAGAAAACGGTTTTAAAAGGCGAGACAGCAGCGCTTACAAGATATTCTTAAGTCTTAACCTCAATATATATCTGTGAAAAGAAAATTCATCCAACTTTACTTCGATGTTCGAAACGTGCTTCTCACAAATGAATCTCCTCGAATAACAACTTCATGATGGTATATAGACTTGCCGGAGAGATCGCATTCTCAAGTGCTTCCATTCCGAAATATGGAACACAATTCCGGGCATGAACAGACCGCTTGGGAGAACCGCGTATATATCTTGGGAAGTTAACTTGGCATAGTTTACGCGTGCAGCAAGCTCCTTCTGGTATCTATCTTCCCCGACGAATCTGGCCACATCTAAACTTGGCCTTCGAACGCACTCTCTCTCTCTCTCTCTCTCTCTCTTACTCCTCCTTCTTCTCCTAGGCAGGTTTATTAACGGTGCAACCATGCGACGAAGCGTGCGAGAGACAGAAAGGGAGAGCGCGCCTAAGTCGCGCGAAAGCACCGATAACCGGAACTATTTGTTAGAACCCTCGGTTGCGATACGTGCTTTCGCGCCCGACGACCTGTACCACCACACGGGTCTTTATGCGGAATATAAAGCACGGTCTTGTATACACGTATTTTCGGAGTTGCCACGTTCCGTCCGCATGTCGCCGGTCGTTTCGATATCGTATCGCATCCTTTCATCTTTGTATATTGTATATATTCACTTAAAGAGAACAATATTATTTCTCTCTCTCTTTCAATATTCTAACACCTTACGTTTTTTAAATAGACAAAAAATATACAAACATTTTTTAAATCAAAAAAACAATTATTTTTGAAGTAAATCGCGAGATCTTTTTTCAAAATACATTGAGCAATCTGTTACGAATCTAATATCTAGTAAAAACTCCGCTAAAGTAATCAAAATTTATAAACTTTGCGGATATAAATTTCTTAAAAAACAAAAAACAATAAAACATTTGTGGTGCGTAAAAAGATAATAGGGACTGAGATATCCTGTATTTATCCTCGAATAGGACGCGCCGGAAAGTACATACATATGGTGCGCCGCGGCTCGTGCACCTTTTTCACGAGACGCGATTACGGGGCACTCGACAGACAGCTGGCGGTAAAAAGCGTGAAAGATATTCCCAATATTGCGGCTGAAATATTCCTCTTTCCTTCCCCACATCCGTCGCAGTTATGCGAAACCGCTCTGTTACTCGAGTCGCGCGATTCCCGGAACGCACGTTCGTAAGATCGAATTTACCAAAGACTCGCGTGAAAGCGGCGGCACGTTCGCCCGCGGTGATGCACAAGACGACGCTTCGTTAAATTTTCGTCAAACCTCACGCGCATTCTTTGATCAATTCAACTTTTTCTCTCTCCACAGTGACAGAGAGAATATTTATTTATTTTTTTTTGAGTTAAACGATATCTAAAAAAAAAATTCACGTGAAAAAATTAAACTCTGAAAAGTGCTACAAATGAACACTGCGAAGAATAATCTCGTCGTCTTTCAATTTGCAGCCTCGAATAGATTTTACAGAAGAATTTTAATGAAACTTTTATCAAGGTACGTGATCGAGTACGCGGCGAAGCTCATTTTGTTTTTAACTAAAAACGATTAAGCTATTTGTATTTCATAATTGCTCCGACACGGCAAACTGCAAACGCGATCCATCATCTTTCACTTCCTCTATTTTCATCTCGACGCTGTTCACGCGCGCGCGCAATAAAGAACTGGCAACGGTCGATGATGCATCACTCGTTCAATCATCGATATCGAACGATAATCGCGCCCATCGGGTTACCATCACGACGATACATTCCAGACATGTATATATATATATATATATACACGCGACGAAGTGTATCATTTGTCCGGGATTAAAGTCCTGTAATCGTCGCTTGTCGATTGCGCGCGAGATTGGCGAACCTTTTTTGATATAACTATTTCCTGTCTCAAGTTTCCTCCCCCGGTCTCTTTATCCGCGTTTCTGTTCGATGTGAAACCACAGAGGTGAGATCTTTCCTCGCGAGACGAGCACGCGCACTCATCAAGTTCTCAGCAATCATCGCGTTTAATACGGCGAGCAGTAATGCGAGAACAAGCTTCTTTCGTGCGGGCAACATTGGGCGTTGTCGTATCCTGTGTTCTGCTGTGAATCCGACCGGAAGCACTTGTGCGGATATTTCTATTTCGCACGAACGTTCTGATTCTCTCTTCTCTTTTTTCAAACACTACGCTCTCTCAAATTACTACATTTAAAGTAAAAAAAAAAAAAAAAAAAATTCGTACAAAAAACTCGCCACAGAGAAAAACTTTCTAAATTATGCAACTTTTCTCACACCTCAATATTCTCGTACGAACGAGAGAGAGAAAAAAGAAGATAGCACCGCCATAAGCCATATAAAATAATCAGATTAATCGTATCTTTTTAGTGCGCGTTATCGCCACTAAAGATATGATTTGTGAAGTGTCGAAGCTCACGGTAATAACGTCCTGCGGGAGGAGAATTTGATACACAAGCTCGTAATAATCTCCTGCAGGGGTCTAGTAAGCGAGATTGTCATGTCGGGATACCTTTTATCTCCCTATAAAACGATATAAGCGCTCACACAACTCGCGGGTGTGCGAATACGATGATAAAATATGTGTGTGCGTGCGCGCTTTATCGCGTAATGTTGGCGGGGAGTGAGAAGGTAAGCGCGATTCCTTTTGTTCCGACGCGTTTACAAGGCTGTGCTCTCATACCTCTCCGCCGTTAGCCTCGTGCGAGCGCAAGTAAACTGCGGCCGAGAAGGATCACCGATCTCCATTCCCCCCCCTCCCCCCCGTCACGTCCCTTTCCCGTCTTTCCAACCCTATCCTTTCTCTCTCGTCCCTTCGCCTTTCCGTCCGTGTGTACAGCGCGCTAATTAATCAGGGAATGAATTATGGATTCATGCGCTCGCCTAATTGGATCCGTCGCTCCGTGGAGGCGCGAAGCGTTCGAGTCTCAGAAAGCGCTCTTTCTCGCGCCGCGATTTATACCTTGGCTAGCACGCGCGGGAGAAAGAAGGAAGGATTTGTGCAATAATCGGGCTAGTAGCTGCGCGCTGTGTTGAATCGCGTGCTGCCCGTTATCGACGTATCGTCGTTCGAGACGAGAGACGAGATTACATCCATGTATCGCGCGTGTTGCACGAACACACTTCGCACCCAGCACCACAGCGCAGCATCCGCCCCTTAATGATTTTTGTCGTTAGCGAGTTATCGTCGCGCGGATCGTCGTCGACAGACGTTTTGCTCGTCGATAAGAGAGAAAAATGATCGCCGACACAAATGTGATCGGTTAATAAGGCAAAAGGCTTTTTGACGTTGGATCACTGATTGCGAAGAATTCGGTCGTCGCCCTCTCGCTTTTGGTCTAAATTGATTTTCACCGACGTGAAAACGGCGAACGACCAAGTGTGAGGCAAAGCGATCCCAGGCGCTTTGTGAACGGCCTTGGAAACGATCGTTTGATCGTTTCCAAGAATATCGCGCGCGTTAAAGCGAGGGTGAAAGTCGGTCACCGCCCTCGATCTCATCGTGCTCATCTTTCGGTAAAAAAAGAAAAAAGAAAAAAAAAAAAAAAGAAAAACGGCAATGACGCGGAAAATGCTAGACGCGTCTCGTGCGGTCACGTTCCTGAACATTTGCGATAGAGAACGATGGAATAGTTGATAAGGTATATATCTACTATGTTGTGTGTGCCTGGATGGTTATGGAAAAGCTCGCTCGCTAACACAGAGAAGATGGAAGAGAAGACGGTTTTGGAGTGGTGGGTGGAGGAGAAGGACGGTTTCGTGAAAGATGAACGAGTCGTTGCCACGTTCGCTATTTACTTTTCACGTGCGACTGACAGCAAAAGCAACGACCATCCAGGCGCGTCACGACGCTGCGGAGAAGCCAGCTGGAACCGGACGAGCGGTTTTTCCCGGAGGAAGCGAGAGAGCGACGCGTCCCCGTCGCTGCTTGACAGCGCGAGCGAGACGGAAACTTCAAAACCGTAAATCATCGTCCTTACACGCCGCGCGGATGACAGCGCGTACGCGTGTGAAGAAGCGAGAAAGCAAAGAGAGACTCTCGCGGAGAAAAAGGAGGGAGAGATCGGAGGAGATAAATGGGCAAACAGGTAGGCCTGTGCGTGCAGACGAGAACGGAGAAAGAGAGTCGCGCGAGGCAGATATCCGCTCGTTATATGTTGCTTACCTTCGGATCCTAAAACTCGTACGTGCGTGCGGGACACAGTCTGTCGTCTGCCTGACATTTCGACCTCGATCGGAACGTGTCCCGCCGCTATCTTCCGGATGATTATGCCGACTGTTTAATGTGCGCGTTAACCTGAGACTCGACCTTCGATTGCACGCATAATGTGACATGGAACGCATATTCATCGCAATGACTATACGAGAAAGAGATATTAAATTGTTCGTCATTCCTGAATAATTTTTGACAGATATTTCTTGTGTTTTAATTCGTCTTATTTTATATCTCGTTTTAGTTTTATTTTATTGTTTTTCACTCTATTGTATTTGTTCGATAAATTTTGGTATCAAAAATATTTTAGATTGTTAATATATCTTATATTTATCCAAACCTTAGAGATAAATGAGATATTTTTATCTTTCTGATTAGTAACCCATGTTGACACGATATTATCGAATATCAGATACCTATATCGGTGCTGCACAGAACGCATCTATGGGGACAACGCGCGCTGGATTCCGTTGGTTCTTAATTAAGATCACGAAGTCCGATTTACGGCAACGGTCCTTTTTTTTATGAGCCCTCTTAGCGCGACGAGCATAGATAAGCGGCCGCGTTTACAAGCACCTTGGCGAGAAGTCGCGGGTCGCTTAATTACTTGTAAGAATTAACTTGCCGCGCCGTACCGTAAGTTTCCGGAAAGGTCTAAATGAAAATCCGAAGTCAAGATAAGAGGAAAAGCGGCATTATTCTCAAGGAGAAGCGGTTTTCTCAAGGCTGTCGAGAGACGGAGAGACATTCGTATTTAAATAGCTCGTTCGTTCCTGAGAATCGCTTATCCGATACGAAGATTGTGATTATTATTATTATTATTATTATTATTATTATTATTATTATTATAGCGAAGATTGCACAGAGAAACACAGAGAGATACGAAATGTCTGCCGATTATTTATGTACAAATTACAGGCAAACTTGTTACACCTTATCTGTATGTTTAGACATGTTGTATGAATCATGTTACACTTCTGCGCTATAATAAATAAGAGAATTAAAGCGCACGCTATCTCTTCGACTTTAAATCTCCGTGTGTTGAAATAAATATCGTTACACGCATGTTCCATATGTTCAGATCTCCATCGACCATTAACATACGCAATATGCGGTTGCGAGAGGTTCTAATTGATGTCACCCGGTTTTACCGGTGCCAATTTTCCACACCTCGGAGAAAGTCACCGGCGCCGTCGCTTGCACGAACGCCGAAGGCGAGTGCAAAAGCGCGTGGGAAGGCGCTTTTCGCGAGACAAATTGGCGACGTTATCGCGCCCGGCTATCTACGGAATCCACACGCGCGATGAGAATCGGACCGTTGCGCGAGTTTTACAAGCCCGACGAAAGGCGAATCACACGCCAGTCGCATACCGGAATTGATGATCCTCTTATCGAGATTCACGGTAAGTGAATTTGCGCGCAAAAAATCTCCAATTGTAGCATTAATTAACGCTCGATTCCAGAAATAAAGAAAATATTGAGAATCACGATAAAAAAAAGACAGAATTTCAGTGCATGCGAATAATACACCCTCTTAAGCAATAAAATATCAATTAGCGAAGTAATCGCACAACTATAATGTAGACAGTAGAGAGATAAGACTCTTAAGCCGGTGACGATAACGCTAATGAAAATAATCACGAAGGTGAAATGATAGCAGAAGCGTATCGAGTAATCAGTTAACTGTGTGTGCCAAACCAAGTAGCGTTTCAGCAATCACGTCCTATAAGTGAACGGGACTGTCTTGTCCATCTTATCCAACTTTGCGTCAATATCTCGCGGAGAACTAGCGGAAAGGTCAACAAAGTTAAGATACGGTTTGCTCGTTCGAGTGCGTCTGCGTCTCCGTAGATGAAAAATCAATTTCACAGTAGTTTGTGCAATCACTATTATTTTTTTTTTTTATTATTTCTATGTGTATATATATATATATATATTTAATAACAATGATATTTTTCTTATCACGCGTCTAAATAAGAAATTAACAACAAAATAATACTAGATAGCTGATCTGTATAATTTAAACTCTGTCGCGTAGACCCCTTTTTAACTCGATAGTAAAAAAAAATTCATTTCTAAAAATGTCAAGTTAATACAAAAGGTCACACACACGCGCGCGCGCGCGCGACAGAAGTATCATTATCAAAAACATTTATATTCTTGACACGTTGGCACACATTTAGAGTCGAACGTGATCATCTCGTGTGTTTCGAGTTTAATTTGCTTAATATGAAGCTCGCATTCGATGTAATCGTGAGATGAGAATTCAACAAGCACGTTTAGCGATAAATGCGTGGTCGGAATGCGGAGCTAAAGCCGTGGTGTAAGAGTTCCTTTTGTAGCGGCGGCGGCTTTGGAGAACGCAGCTGGCTCCCGTGCAGCCGACGCCAATGCAAATCGCCACCGATGCATCACCGGGCTGTCAACCCTCGCGTACGCGATAAAGTTTCTCTCGCCCAACGAATTCGGTACGCAACGCTCGTGTCCTTGTCTGCCCGTCCGTGTGCTGCCTTTAATCGCGATGCGATGCCAACACGTTTACCAGGATTATCTGCAGACCGATGAGATAAAAACGCACGGAGCGCGAGCGTTTCTTGCAAAACGTTGACGCGCGATTATCTTTTCAAATGTCAAATTTGAAGTTGAGAAAAAAAATGGAATGTTAACCTCGAACCGAAAAATGGAGGTCGAATATTTCCAAGCGACTTAATGATAATATCTTTATCTTGCAAACATTTTATTGTAGAATTTCTAAAGAGTGCAAAAAACTTGAAACAGTAAAAATCGATTTAGAGGCACAATAATTCCGACATGGTATTTCACACAAAAAGTCGGTAGGAACTTTTGATGATTAAAAACTCAAAGTCATGGATTTTAATTGAATTTTCAAAAAAAAAAAAAAAGAAAAAACAACGTACAAAAATGACATATCTGCTATTGCTTTGAGCCGTAAAAGTTTTCATCAAAACTCGTCGAGTTCGGAATTCCGGTCAAAACCGCATTCGCGGATTTCTGGAACGAGTGTCCGCGCACCTGCAAACACACAGGGCGGCGTCATTTAAAAACGGCTCGTTCGGGACGAGACGAGCAAGTACGTCATTATTTTGTGCTTCCCTTAAGGAAACGGTGGCTTTTTCGCGAGAAACGAGACGAGAGGAAAGAAAGAAGCCGTCGCACTGCGGCGGCGTTTCTCTGGATCGCATATGTATGCACGAACGCGAACGCGACCGGAATTGTTTGTACGCGCTCGCGTACGTCAAGAAATTTTATTTCGACCAATCGCGAACTCGCCGACAGGGATTAATTGATCGCGGATAAAACGGAGTCTGCCGACGCGACCGAGGCGCATGCTGACTAACATGGAACGGCGCAGTAGCTTCCTACGTCGCTATTTCTTGCCTCTCTGCGTCCGCAAGGAAACTAATTAGACTTGGTCAAGTTGTTGCGCACTTGCCTTTTCACGGAAGACGTATCGTCGATCAACATGCGAGAGTATTGTCGCAACAAGAGTTTTTTCGTTCTTATTACGAATATATTTACGTAGAGAATTATTTAATATTTTTGGAAACATTATTTAATATTTTTGAAAACATTTGTGTATTCTAGAAAAAAAAACTAATTTACACCGTTGGTGTTTATTCATTGAATATACACAAGACAGTTATACTACTATTATTACAAACAAATATACGACAGATTAGAGAATATAACTCATTCGCGAGAGACATATAAAGTTAAAAGTCATGTAAGCCGAGAGTCTCGAAATTCGAGACAAAGACGTTTCTCGTCGCGTTCATTCTTTTCCCGTCGTGAAAAATGTTATTTATGGGAGATGTTTCGTGAAAACGTACGTCTGTGCTTAAAGTTTCGGTAATAAAGAAAAAAAAAAAGGAAACCGCGCGCGCGCGCGCGTGAGACAGCCAGAAATCTTATGGCGCAACCACGACGACGTTCCACGTCGTCGGCACTCGGTCGATAGTCACACTACCATCAGCGTAGCATAAGCACCACCTCCACTACCGCGGTATTACCACCACCGACCGAGCTACCCATCCAACGTAGGGTTCACCCTTGAAAGAGCTTTCCAAGGGTGCTGTTACTATCGACCCAACCTTCGCCTCCCGTGAGAGCTGTATGCTAAATTTTCAGAATCAATGCAGCCAACCTCCGGACACATGGTAGTAACGTAAACCATGCTTATTCAAAAAATAGGCCTATATCCCTACTTGACTCTAGAAGCTCTAGCTACGTAAAAGTTTTCCGATATTCCGTAAAAAGCTGTTACAAAAATACGATTATTACGTGCACACATTGAAAAAAAGCGGTTGTGCACACACATACACACATTCGTGTTTGCCACAGAAACAAGATTTGTTTGTTTTTTTCTTTTTTTTTTAATCATTAGTTATAGAAAAAGACTCAATTTTAATTTTCGGTTTGATATTGAAGTGTTTCTTAAAGCTACCAATTTCTGAAATTGCTCTCAGACCGCACGAACACCCCATTACAATGTATTACACCTCAAAACATAGGTTAGCAAAGGAAACTGGACAAAATCTTGCGCGATAAAATTGTCTACCCCTGCATTAAGAGCTTGAGACGACGAAGTTACGATTTCGCGACACGCGATAGAGAGCTGTTTTTATAAAAGTTTTTTAAATGTTCTATTGTATATAATTTGTTAAATAGTGATACATGTAATACACAAAAATTGACTCGCACAACGATCAAACAATATAATCAAACAAAAAAAATTAGTTTACTTTATTTTACTTTAAATATTATTAAGATACGATGTAGGAAAACATTTTATATTTTTGCATGTATATTCACAACATAAATCACCTCTATATTTTATATTCAATCAACCATAACTTCGAAGGATGTTTCTCGTGTGAGGGTAGATAAAAATAAAAGCGCATATATCTATGTTTTATGCCGTTCTTTGTGTTTACTGTGTAGCCGGGTGCTATTGTGCATCGGTGATATTTTATTTTATTCCTCCTTCCCCACATCCTATTTTTATATCTCCCGACACTCTCCCTCTCTCTTGCGTTTGCATACTGTTTTCTTCTCAGTAAATCAAGCAGCCCGCGAGGCGACACTCCGTTCCTTTATTCGCGAAGATCGCCGCTTCGAAGGAACCCCGCAAGATTCCTGCTCGAAGAGTCACAATCGAGGATCTCGCTGCGATCCACAGGGGTTCCCCTGACCTCCGAAGGAAGAAGACCCACCGCGCTTTGATGCAGATTCCTGCGGTAGTCCCATGAGGGAAAGAAGACGGAGAGACAGAGAAACACGAACGAAGAAGAAGCAAGAAAGACGACAAGGCAACCAAAGTTGCCAACTGGTTCTCTGTTTGTTCTGTGTTTCGGGTGTTAACTCGCGCAATAATAAAGACGACGAATGTGCGACACGGGACAACCGGCTGTTTTTTCTTCCTCCGATTCTTTTCAGCGTTGCGGCACGTTCATTACGCAGTTTTACACCCGCGATTCTAAGAAAAGCAAACCCACTCACGCGTGCATTAGTTCGCCCCATTATAACGAAACCGCACGAATTATGCGCCATTGAGCAATTATGATGATAATAAGATGGTCTTTCGCTTCCCGCGTAGGCTCTTGTCGCGACTTCATCATCTCTCGTGTATACGAAACGCGCGGAGGTGGCGGAGTGAGGGCGAGCGCCATGGGGCTCTGGTCGCACCTACGCGAATAGCTGTTAACCTGGATTACCTTAACTTATATTTAAGCCGTTCGTGCTTGTAAATATTCATACGCGCACCGCGATTACATATCTCTCTTTCTCTCTTTAATATGAATAATGTCGGAGCTGGTCTTGAATAACAATGCGAGTAAACAAGTGTTGCGCGCGCGCATTCATAAATTGCAGACTCATTAAAAAATTAATATTTATTAGTATATAAATGATCGCAATTACACGTATTAAGTGTATCTCCCGTCGGTGCTATTTATCTCCTCAACATCAATCAAATCGATCAATATAAAAACAAAAAAAACAAAAAAAAATTGCAAAATCACCGCCGCTGCAGGAAATGTTCAATTTCTCGATTTGTGCGAGACAAGTAGGATGAAAGAAAAACCGGACGGATTGCACGTCATTAGCGTGTGTTTGCGTTCGTCGATTTGCTAAATTCGATGACCGATGACTGGAACGCGTGGAGTTTTTCCGCGTGTTACGGTTAACACACACACGTAACTGCAATCCGGAGAAGCATGGCGAATCGCTAACTAGGAGGTAGGTCGGACTCCGGCAACCGGTTCACCACCGGCGAACCGAGAGGAGTTTTCGCACGCGCTCTGTTCCCTCGACATTGTCTCGCTTTTAACGCTGGCTGCTTTGTAAGGTAAACAAAGCCCGCGGGCCGCCTCGAATCGACGATAAATCGTGGCTAATGGCACCTTCTTCCGGTCAGCGCGACGTGGCGCGCGCAGGATCGCGTTCTTTCGCCGCGTCGAAAGAAGCAGCACAAGAGGCGAAGATTTTCTCCGCGTCTCTCGTTTTCATTCAAAGTGAAATGAAGACTATCGCGTACGGGCAACAATCAGGCTGCGGCTAGACAACGGCGCGCGAGACCGGTTTAACGACGACGTAATAATCATCATGAAAATCGTGTTATAACCAAGTGTGCAGCGACTGAGCGAGGCTAAACGACCGAGAGGAGCGTGTGGAATTGGCACTGCGTGTGGCGTTTTCACGCAGAGAGATTATTATCGGAAAATAACAAATCTAATATAAAACCGGTTTCGCGCGCGCTTCTGGGAACTCGTTCGTTATTAAAATTGCGTCTTTAATGCCACAGAAATCGGAATAAATTGTTAAAGTACATAATCGATCTACCGTAGTTACTGAACGTTATAATTTATGTTAAGTTGTATTGTTATTTATTTATTTTCTTCATTATATTTTTAAACAGCCTCTTACGTCTGAGAAAAAAGCTACGATGTAAACAGTTTATAGCGATGATTCCGCAGTCGCCGTCGTAGTAGCCAACAGTTAGCGAACAACTAATGTTACAGCTCGCGGATGCACCCGCACGCACGCGCTCACGTACGCACGCACACGCACGTCGCAGTTTTCACCTGCCTCTTTCATATGCGGAGAAACAGAAGACAAAGGCGGAGTGGTGTTGCTTTCGCTTCTTCTCGTCTCTAGAGTTTGCACCGTGACGAAACTACTGCTGCCGCAGCCGCGGAGGAAACGGCTTCGGAAATGAGCTCGACGTGCGGATTCTCTTGTAAAACACTTCTCACTCGCGAAGGGAAACAGCAGCAGCAGCGGCAGCAGCAGCAGCAGCAGCAGCAGCAGTAGCAGCGGTGGAGAAGAGAAACAGTAGAAAAAATCCAACGAACCGAGATACACCCGTTGAGCTTTTCTGTGAAAACAACGGAAGCATCGTGGCGCGCACATGCGATGCGCGAAAATAATTACATTTAACCCCTGCGCTGCGAGCGTCGTCGACGACGAAAAAACAAGAGCAAAAGTTCGCATCGGTTACGCGGCGAACACTGCAAACCGAAAAGTACAATACAAGCGAGAGAAAGGAAAAAAAACCTAACTCTGAAAGTTGCGCTCGCACGACTCGCGCGCGTCGATAGCAATGTCGTGTACGTACATATCGGCCGATGTAATAGATTTTTTTTTTTTCGTGTTGATATTTACGTGCAAAATTGACGAGTAAAAAGTAGAAGGAACGGGATTAAATGTGTTTGATAACTTGTAGGAACATACGGTTGACGAATCATAGGTTCTCAAATATTGGATCTGGTATCTCCGCTATCGCGCTACTCACGCGGCACGGCTCTTATCGATAAATCCATATTATCGCCGAGCTGATGGATATAACGCACGGATTTTTTCAAGTGCCTTCTCTCTCTTTCTCTTTCTCTCTCTCTCTCTCTCTCTCTCTCTCTCTCTCTCTCTCTCTCTCGCGGCACGATATGGTAGGCAGACTTATAATACATCATGAATTAAGTATGAAAACGCGATTATATGTATCCGGCACAAGAGAACGCTCACATGAGTCGTGTATTATAAATGCAAATGCGAATTACCTCACAGTGGCCGGGAATAACACACGTAGAATGATATGATAAGCTCACCATAAAGGACGTACATTATATAATAACACGTTGTCGACATGTATACACTATACTGATATTTTCTATGTTGTTTTCACAAGTAATATTTTTATATAAAATGGCGATAATTGAGTGCAAAGTTTTCTCCTCTCACGTAAAGCTGAGAAAATTTTGATTAAGAAAAAAAAAACAGTTACACGCGACCACCGTTTCAAATTGTATATCCGTTATATCTTCCACACGTTTCTGTATATTCCGATCCTTCGCGGCAACGAAATTATTAAGCGATCGTCGCGCAGAATCTCTCAAACGAGCTGTGTCTCGATAAGCCGAGCGAAAACCGCAATCCGAAACGAGAAGCATGCGAATTCACGGTGTTGTCAGAGAGAAGAAACAACTTTACGTATCCGACGTTTCGTCATTCGCAAACGAGATGGAACGAACGAAGTTTTGCCGCGAGTAATAACGATTTCTTGACGTCGCAAGTACTCAAACGACGCTCTCTTCTTCCCGGCGGATCTAATGCGTCTCATCCACACTGCTGTAAACTTTTCTCAAACATTTGAGTAAAAAAAAAAAAAAGAAAAAAGAAAACAAAAAGAAAAGAAGAGGAAAGAGATGAACGACCGATAGCACAAGATTTTGAAACTCGTACTCATTTCCTCGACTTCCGCAAACATTTTCTTTCTTTCATTAAAGCCTCTTCTTTTCGCAGCTTCGAATCCTTCCAGTCATAGACTTTAAGATCTGTAGCTCTCGAGTAGAACGTCGAAGAGTTACTGGAATCTCGACAAATCCATTTGCAAAATGAACGCGAACACATTGCGAGAAGAAAACCGTTTGGGTCAAGTGTGCCAAAGTACACTTTTAAACAAAGCAAACAAAGCGACGAAATATATTTTCTTGCCCTTGTCACCACTCTGTAAATAAACGTCGCATAAAGCGTGACTTCGCGATCGATTATGTCTTCAAACACACAAAAAAGAAAATATTTCAATTATCTATGTCAAGATACAAGAGTTTAGAAAGAATAGAAACGAGTACCGCAACCCCCGGTCTCGGCAATAATTTATGATCTATTCCACAACGGAAGTGTCGGGTCTATAAAATCACCCCATGTGGCTTTAGCGCCCTAAAGCTAGTCTCTCCTTTCTCCTCTCCTCTCCTCTCCTCTCCTCTCTCTCTCTCTCTCTCTCTCTCTCCAATGAAGTGCCCATAAAATAATCGTGAAGAGCGATGAATTGTATCGTTTTCCGATGTTAAACGCTCGGCACGCTCGACCCGATTACATCGGTTATCCGAAGCGGACATAATTCAACTTCTCTCACTGGCATTTGGAACGAGTCAATTATAGCGCGTTCTAATTGCGCCGGCAAACGTAGCCAGCCTCGCTCGGGCGAGTTGTAAAAGGAACCAGACGGGCCCTGAAATATCCAAAAGGGTCGCGCAACGAGAAAGAGAGAGGGAGAGGATCGTTCCGCTCGTAGACATTTCCCACCTGCACGAAACGATATATCATTACAAACGAGAAAGGGAGAGAAAGAACTCGAACGTTTTTTATTGCCTCGCGACACAATCGCAGTTGCACGAGCGAAACGCAAGACCGCGCGATAATTATTGCTGTGCCTTTAAAATCGAAGTCCTCCTCGCTAGCAGCAAGAAGTGCTCGATTTTGTCTCTTTGCAAAAGACTGACTTGTGTGGCATTATTTTAATCTCTAACACAGACGAGTGGTTATTATCGCACGTGGTAGTTTCCGTAAGTTTTATAAGAGATAGAGTGTGGCGCGATAAGTCGAGTCAAACTTCGCGCTTTGTTAATTTTATCGTTGACTTAAGCGCGACTTCAATAATATATTGTTTCGCATTGTTGAATTCTTTCTGTACATGTGCCATGTAATATTTTACGAGAAAGTAAAACAACTCTCGAGTACGTACGTACAACTTCGAAACTGCACGACCTCCGCGCGATCGAGGGTTAAACTTGCGACTTCGCGTAACGAAACAGTCGAGAGTCACGCGAGCAGCGGAGAAACGATAAGATAACATCGTTCCCAACAACGATCGAGGGAGGCGATTGTCCCAAACGCGCGGCCAAGAATATTCGAGGATTTTCCGCTATGGCGATGCGGAATTTCGCCGAGAGTTTCTGTGGGAATTCCATCGGAAGTTTTATGGCGGTTTAAGTAACGATACGCTCGAAAAATATCGATATTCTTTTTCAATACTCCGATACTTTGGGATAACTTGATATTTTGAAAGTATAATCTGCCAATATATATATCGCGCAACTTTGGATATCGGAATATATGCATCAGTCTGTAATGTATATGATAATCTCTGTTTTTCTCTCCCAAAGCAAAAGCATAAATCATTAATATATCGCGGATTATATTGAAAATTTATAATAATAATAGCTTTTCGAAGTATCTCCTTTTTAATTGAATTTTAAATAAGAAATCTCGACAGAGAGGGAGGATACGCGCGCGATGTTGAAAGATATTAATATTTCCCTTTCTGAATGAGCCAATATTTTCTTTTGAACATTTAATTTTATTCTAAATATTCACACACCGGTATCACAATTTGTATTTTGCTTTGTCTCGTCGCTCCGGGGTTGGAGTAATAATGTTAATAGCGTCGACGACGGCGGAATATATACGTGGCGGTGGGATTTGCGATGCAAATATGTACTATGTGTCCGCGGCGAACGTAATTAGGCGTCACGCCGCTATTACAACGGCGCGGCTCTTTTGCTGCTCCCTACGACGGAACTTCCCGGCCACAAAGGCAAAAAAGACGCGTCTGTCTTATCGCTTGTTGTAAATATCCGATTCGTTCGTTGAGAGGAAATTAAAACTCAATATATAAAAGCGGGAGTTTCTTTTCTCGCGCGGCATCGCGCGCCGCCGAATCCGAACGACACGAACGAGCGCAAATACGCGCGCCGCCGGCTTCCGCGCGTACGTAAATAGCGCGCTCGCGTGTGCGCCGCGTCGCGCTAATTTAACGAGAGCGCTGATATACACGCCGGAAGCTGGGCGCGATAGTCGTAAAAAGACTGACAAACGTCGGATGCGGTTTTGCAGCGTTTCTTTTCTCTCAGATTTCTCGTCCGCCTGTGGGCGTGGGTGGCTCGCGCGCTCGAATCCAAACAAGCGCCACACTCTGTCGCTCTGGTCTGTCGGTTCCGATGATTTACGTTTGTGGCCGCGCATCGTCGAAAACGCACCAGCAAACACGCAATTCTCCCGACGACGATTCGATTACGCGAACTCGTCTCGTCTCGGCGATCTTTTCGCCGCTTTCTCTCGCCAAGTCACGAACTCCCTTTACCCAAGGTCGTTCACGACTCCGCGCGCATTGTTGTCACGCGTTTATGATAATACGTTATGCACAATTCTGCGTTGGCTCGGCGTGTCACTTGTGTGTGCATTGTAATCGCGCGGCCATGGCAGAAATAATTGCGTGTCCTCCTTTCAGAAATTATTAGGAATATTTGCAAAACTACTTTTCTCCGGAGAGAGAATGAAATCTCTAATCTGACGCGCGTTTCTCGGAAAAAAAAAACAATGAGATTCGTCAAACGTGATAATTTAAAACAATACGCGCAATTACAAAACAAATTTCTGGAAACCTTTAAAACCTGTCAAAATTTACGAGCTCGGACGCTCGTGTTGGTAAACTGATGAAATTACAGCGCGCAATAAATTATGACATTTAATATCGTAATATTTGTACACTGTATACAAATATGATATGTTCCACGTTACATACACGTATGTTATACAACGTGTTACTGTGAATTACGCCTCCGTGTGCGTTTTGAATTTATTGTATTTCGCGCGTGTATTATTGCGCATAACATACGCAGTGTATGCAATTTGCCAATATGAAGTTCCGTGCGCACTTCAAGGCATAGAAAGCACAACAGCATATTCGTACAGTCAACCGGGATATTAAGCAAATAAGCATCCGCCATCCCGCGGGATAACAATGATTGCACTGTGTTAAGCGCTCCCGTGTGTGGACACGATATCCGATAAAGCATAACGCGTCTATTTGCGAATTGCGACGCATCCTGTGTGAGTGAATTTGTTGTTTCAACTTGTGAAAATGTTTTAAAACACTTTCGAGATACTTTTGAAATAATAAATACACACAAACATTATACATCTGTCGCGGTAATTTGCTTACAAAAACGGGAATTTTACGGTAATTCTCACATGTATTTGTCGGACCGCGAGCGATTTTACAGAACTTTCTAAAAAAAAACATTTCAATTGATCTTCAAACGACCACTTGCTTAGACGCAATTCGTTCGTCGATTTCACCGACAGTTTACAATCGTCGGGACGGTGCTATTTCGAACAGAGACGCGAAAACATTGATGGATCGTCAGTGTTTTCATGTCGCATTCGATACGACGTCGGATCGTCAGTTGTTCACGTGCGTTGCTTTCAGCAAGGTTGTCGAACTCAGTATGCGGTTGTTTCGAGCGAAGAGACGATTTATTTAATGGAACATAAGCCCCTCACGCACGGCTTTCAACTGTGACGACTTTCCGCCGGCGTGGATTTGCATTTGAGAAGGACGACGACGGCAGCGACGGCGGTGGTGGTGTTGTCATCATAGTAGTGGTGGTAGTAGTATTAGTAGTAGTATATAGTGGAGTAGTAGAAAGCAGAATTGCAACCAAGATACCGTCGTCCGAGCCGAACCCGGAGAAAACGACTCGTCTCTGTCTCTTGGTCTCTTTCTCTCTTACCGCCTTTGCGCAAGGAACAACATGCGAGAACGGAGGAGAGCTTGTGGAATATATGCTACGCGCTCGTGGATGCTCGTTTGCAGCATTCGCAGAGGGCTCCGACAGAGAGAAACGGAGAAGAGTCAAGAGGGGAAGGCAGAAGAGAAAGCCTCGTCGCAAACGAGACGACGAAAGGGAAAAGAGACGCAGACGAAGAGAAAGAAAAGGAGAGATTGAGAGTAAGAGAGAGAGAGAGAGAGAGAAAATGTGTGTATGTGTGTGTGTGTGTGGGAGAGAGATACATATATATACGGATGGTTTTGCCGGCGGTGCGGTCAATGGAAGACCGTGCGGCTATCGCGCGCAACCCTTCTCGAAAACAAAGCCGGATTCTCACCTTGATTTATCGTGGACTCCCGCTGCTCCGCTCCGGCTGTCCGCAGTGCCGAGTAGTCGGAGCCGCTGCTACGGGGAGCTCTACTCGCGCCGGCGAAAATTAATCCATTATCTCTCGTGTGTGTCCCGATAAAAACCGAGTGAGCGACGCTTCGGTTGATAGAACACTCACAGTCCCAACGAAACAGAAACCTCGTTCGTTGTTCAGCAGTCGCTTCCTCGTTGCCGCACGGCTGACGCGGATATGTGCGTGTATACACGAGTAGAACGGGAGCACCAAATCAGATCCGTAAACACGCTGTTATGTCGCTTACGTGGACACATGAAACGTCGCGAGTGTGTGTCTAATAATCGGAATTGTACCTCGCACGCCACCGCACAACAGCAGTTTCTCCAAATATTTTGCTTACAACGCGCGAGCGCGCGCGCGCTCTCGCGACGACAGAACAAGAGAACACGTGCCGGGCGACGAGACAGAACCACGATCCAACCCCAACGACGAATGCGGACGCACTGACTCCGAAGTAACGCGAACCGGAGCGGGGAGACACGAGAGCGCCGGAGTCGAAGGCAAAGTCGGACCGATCGGATAGGTACGACGAGATAGAAGAGCGGCGAGAGGAGCGAGGAGAGAGCGACAGAGTGGCGACCGTAGCGCTCGTGCGTTTCCGTCGGGACTCGGCGACAGAGCGCTACCGGACTCTCGCTACCTCCCCCTACTACCAAGCAGCGGTCGCCCTGGTATATGCAAGCAAACCGTGCAGCGTCGTGCATCTCTCGTCGTCGCTTGGCTGCCGCAACTTCACGAGAGTCGACTTTGACTACGCTTAACCGTGCACACACACACGTGTATGTGTGTGCATACGTGCATACCCGGGAGGAATCGTGTTCGCGTTTTCTTAAGCAGACTTCACACCAGAGAATCGAATCTTGGAACCGAGCAAAAGCTCCAGGTTCGAGCGTGACATTATTTTATCGCACACGTTTTGCACCATTGCTACTTATCGCAGTAAATCATTTCTTTCTAAAGAAAACTGCGAATTTGAAATTGCAGACAGTTGCAGTTTGCGACAGAGTTATTGGATTCAGAATTCGGTTCGGCCGATGTGAACTCCGCTTCATCATGTGCATCCGCACACCTGTGTGTACACGAGCGTGTGCACACGGCGCGGGACGCGTGATGCATCCCCCTCGTGCATCGCCTGGTCCGAACCACACGCGCGCGATGACGTCACACGCAGGGCGCCGTGTGGCGTGGATAACGAGAGACGATCGGCAAGATCCCTCCCTCTCGCCGCTCGAAGTCTGCGGGATTCACGACCACTTATTATCGGTTCGTGGTTTTCTCTCTCTCTCTCTCTCTCTCTCTCTCATTCTTCCTTCTTTCTTTCTCTCTCTTTTTCTCTCGCCTTTCGCCTCGTTGAACGACTTACTGCTTTCTTTTCGAGCTGGTTACGAGCGGCGGTCACCCCCTCGGCTCGTAGGTGGATTTGCTCTCTCGCGGCATTAACGACGTCTCGCGTAGGTACGGTCACGACCGGTTCCGAGAGAAGAGGACCTACCTACCTACCTACCTCCTCGTATCGAGATCGAGGCTCGAGGACACGAAGCGGCGAGTTCGACGATCCCGGTTCGCGTGAGCTCGCCGGGTCGAGCGTGATAAACTTTCCAATTCGCGCGCATTGCTGCCTGCCGGTAAATGACGCTGCTGTCTCGTTTAACCACAACCGATTCGTCGACGTTCGATAACAGACTTGTCCGATAAAACGCGTCTGCAAAAATGTGTAATTAAAATGATCGGTTGTCGAGACAGGCGGATTAATAAGAAACACATCAGCGTCGTGTTGTTCGAAGCACCTGCGGAGACGCGAAGCCGGTTAAAACGGCACGCCCGAGGAACTTTTTGTCGCGCGAAACTGTGGTTAAAAATATACCTTCGTCCTTCGGTTATTTTTCTGCTCGCGTCGTTCGTTATCGCGTCCGAGAGTGACGTCGAATGTGGAAATGGAGCCGTCCGGTCTTGTGTAGCGCGAGGAGAGAAAGAGAATAACCGCGCGTAACTGTCCGCCACCGAATTTTATGCGCTTTCGCGAACATCAGCGTTAGCGCCCGTGGTATGGACATCCCGTGGCAGACGTGAGTGCAAAAAATTAGGCGCGCGAGAGGTGTCGTTTACGCGTTTAAAAAAAACTCGGTACTGGCATGTTTATTACGGCCGTAAACTCGCGTGAAAAATAATAATATATACGCGACAAGGCGAATATTATTACATTGTATGTACGTCGGGGAATCTCTGCGGCAGCTCCAAATTTCGTAACGTTCAGGCAACTTTTTTCATTTTTTACGCAAACCATCAAGTCACGTAATCAATTTCGAAACTAGAAAAATTGCGAAACATCGAATTTGTCTCTCTCAAATCACTTGATCTCAAATGTCTCGTAGAACTTTGTCGTTAAAGTTTGAAATAACTAATGTCACGGAGAAAGGAGAAAGCACATCTCACTATGTAGTGCTATGGTCAATAGTGATCTCTCATCTTCACGCTGTACACATACTCGCTCCGACGCTTTCAACGTCAAACAAATTCTACGTCATATCGCGACCCGACGTTGGTCCGTCGGACACCTTTCCTCGGTGCAACACACGCATAACCGTCACTATAGTTACGTTCCTTGCGAATACACATACGCCGTCGTATTTCCCTTTGGGTAAAGGTAATATTCTCGCAGCGTCCAGTGTATCCCCCTTGAATCGCGAGGGGATCTCCCGAAGACCCTCGGGCATACGCTTTTCCACCGACGAGTGGACGAGAAAATGACAAGAAGATGGTCTCGAGTTGGCGATTTCTCCTCAACTACTGGTCTCTGTCGTTGGCATCCACCCGCGTCTTTTGGGTCTCGATGCAAAGGAACGAACGGACGACGATAGTTTCGGGATAGGTTTCGATTACCATTTCACGAAGGTTCAGACGTAGTTGCCTTATAGACGCTACTACGCTCGGACGGCGAATGTAATTCCCCGTACGAGCCAGGTGGTCCGCTGCAATCTCTCTCTCTCTCTCTCTCTCTCTCGACTAGTAATCGGATCGAAGAAAGGAAGGAAAGAAAGAAGAGAGGCAGGCAGGCAAGCAGGCAGGTAGGCCAGGCAGGCCTCTCGACGGGAAGGTTTAAAGGTTAAAACACGAACGGCGATACGACGAGGCTCCTCCGCGCGAATTCCTTTTCCCTCGAGTTTGCGGCCACGGCAACTTAGATCCAATTTCGCAGCAAGTTGCGCCGGATATATGACAAGCAAGCCCGCAAGATGCAATAAACTGCGCGAGATGACGACGGATTTATTTCCAGTCTACGCGCCGATGGTAATCTAACGCGCAAGGTTAAACACATGTACAAAGCCCCGTGTGCTTCAGGTCACTGATCGCGCTATGAGAATCGCCACAATCGAGCGAATAACACATTATTTCGATTTAATGCGGTTTATCGGAATGTTTTGTTTAACGTGGACCTACTATCTTTGCGAGTAATTTCTCGTTGCATAGTTCGAACAATATCTTTCTCTTTGTTTATCAACAGAGATGTTCTTGCAATTATTGCGCGCTACGAATTATCTTGACAAAAAGATAAAAAGAGCTTTGAATTTTTTTATTTTTAAGTAAATAATTTTTATTGTTTTTTTTTTTTTTTTTTGAAACGTATACAACCACACAAAACACACGCGCGCAAAAATTGCACTCAAGAAAAGTATCATAGTTTTTCACTCGAACGCGAATCGATCTAATGTTTGCTAGTTGAATTATTTGAATAAACATAAATCAATTGCTGCTATTTGCCAAATCTGTGTGGAAATAGTTTCTCGACACGATAGAGCTGTCTCCGTTCAACAAGACGAAGTTTGTCGGAGAATACTCAATACCGCTAGACGAAGCGAAACGGGGAGAACGTGTATAGAACGACTTCCTCACATATTGAAGTTTACGTTGAGGTATTCGCCCCCTGTGGATTTTCACTATCGTATACCGCGCCCCGCGCCCATTGTTAGGGTCACGGTTGACAGTCACGCTCGGCGTCCACCAACCAACCACGCCAAAACATGGGATTCTCGGGGGAGGTCTCGGCGGGTCTCTCTGCAAAAGAAGACTCTGTCAACCCCGCACTTCTCCTGCGTTTACGTCACTTTAGAAAGCCCGCCCCGAGAAGCAATTTATCTGGAGAGGTCGGAACGAACGTTAAATGGATTTTCCTTTCAGAGGTATTACGCGTTTTTTTTATTCAACGTGAAATTAGCTTATAGACGCGACGCGAATCTTGTACCCCGAGGTTGAGCCGAGGTTGAATCGTCTTCAAGAGAAACCTTCTGAATAAGAAGCTAGTAATTCCTCGAATTTTTTACCGACGTAGCATTGTCTCGACGAGTCGATCGTGACGAGTCGACACGCGATGCTCGTTCACTTCTTGCCGTGTTTGTATCCCGCGACTCCTGCATCGTTTGAAACATGTAATGACGAAAGGGGCGTGAATAAATTACTTAGCAGATTGTTTAAAAATCTCACGATGTAAACAATCGCCAGTTTTGTCTGGCGGTAGCGCGCAAAAGGATAGATTATGACTTCCTGTCACCTATCATTCGTATGGTATGCGCTACATAATGCGCTTCGCGTTTACCAGTAGGGTCGGATAGTCAGGGCCCGTCGTATAGATAACAAGCCGTCGTCATATCAAATGCGAACACCGCACGAGTTCCCAGGTGCACTCTTACGCTGCGCTTTTAGAGTTCTCAAAATAATGCGTCAAGATTCTCACAACAATGCGCCATGCTATGACTGTGTAATATAATCTTCTGCAATTCAATCCTCAATTCGTCCTCGGTGAAGTAAATGTTGAATACGTTCTGCAAGATGTGTTCAAAAATTTATGATATACTGTTCAAGTAGATCAGGCGAGTATCTTTCAAACGACGTATTTTTGTTATGAGAATCTGGAAATTTGCATTTTTCCAGAAGATTCGTCGCGCGTAGCCACACTTCTTCCGTAAGTAATAAAGGAACTAATTATACAGAAACAAATTGTAATATCCGTTGTGGCAGAGCGTCAATCAAATATGTGCAAGAGCGAGTGTTTATACAAGGGAATATGGTCTTGTATTAAGTCTACGTCCCGCGTCTGGGCGTGGAATAAAATTAATATATATTAAGTGCTTTCGAAACGAGAGATGAGAGAGCTGCAGGAACCCTCATCATATGTTGGGTAGAGATGTTTCTTTTTTTTTGAGTGCTCACAAATTGATATTAGAGTCAAGTGACTGAAACGTTCGTTCTCTGCCTGCTGGGCCAGTCCGGCTGCGTCTGAAGAGGAAAGGACGACAGCGAAGGATAGTATCCGGACGATATATACTACATGAGGATTTCTCTCGGTGGCTGTTTTCAGAACACGGTCTCTTGTGCGAGTCCTTCGTCGGAAGATGCAGCCACGACTTTTTTAGATCTGCGTCTAGACGGCAACTTCCTTCCTATTGTTCCCTTCTCGAAGCACGTAATCACCCCTGCGTGCGCAATGCGCGCTCCGCAGAAGTTCGCAAACATCGAAAAAGTGTCGTCCCGCCCCCTTTTCGATCGAACTCACACGTCGCGCACCAAACACAATCGGAGTCGGGATTGGATTGCGGTTGTGCACTGATTCTGATATAAACATCATTGAGAGAAAATCCGAATAAAAAATTATATATATATACACATGTATATATGTATATTGTACATATATACCCCAGTTGATGTTTTTATTGTTTAGCAAATTCTGTTCTAAATAATTGTTTGCTTATTGTTTCAATATTGCACATTGTGAATATAAAGCTCGAATTCATTTTTTATAACAAAGCGATTGCATTTATTTGTGTTAACTGCAAAACAGGTTATTTAAATGATTACTTTTCAAAATAAAGCAAAAATTTATACCTAGCAAACTTAAATTTATACCCAGCAAACAATTGCGTGTGCGAGATTACGCGATGTTACGTGCGTCTGCAAACAAATTGTCTAAGAAAGAGTTTCCAGGAAAAATCTAATAACAAAGCACTCGACGGGAAAGCGTCCCCAAGCGATTTACCGAATTTTTCCGAAGAACACGCTCTCGAAAGGAAATCTCTCTTTCTCTCTCCTCTTTGATTTCTCGCGTTCGCTCGCGTATATACAACTGTAAGCACGAAAGAGCGTTACATGCTGCGAAGGAGAGAAAAGAAGCGTATAGTTCGCAGCTGTCGCGACGAAGATATAAGGAGTTTGAAGAAGAAGACTTCGGTGAATATAGGTATCCGACTGACGATGGGAGCGTTCGAAAACAGCGCGCGCGCGCGCGCCAGACGTAGCTCGAGAGAATAAAAGACGTTGATTTCTACAAATCTCGCGACGAAGTCTGACATCGTGAGGCAAAGAGCGCGGTCGGTGTGTGAGCGCGCGGGGATAAACGGGGTACCAACACCGTCGAGCAGTAACCCGAGATGAAAGGTACTGGCGAAGATGCCAGAGCGAGATTTAATAAGTGCCACGACGCGCAGGTAGGCGACGTCTTAGCATTACAAAGCCGCCTACGGAGAGTCGGATTTCTTGCCGTTCTCCGATAATTCCGTCCTCGTCGCTCGCTCGCGCGCGCGAACGAGGACATGGTGGTGCGCGTGATCGTGTCCTCTTAACGAGCCCCGTGGGACGTGCATCCGCCCGGCGATCAATGTATCTTACCCGAAACGTAACAGTGTGTCCGCTCGGGAGTAGCAGCCCCGCTGGTTTTAGCCCCGCGAAAATACAGAATCTCCCGATCCTATCTGCGTGATCCATTATGGCCGTATCGGATTCTATCATCTGTGTGTTACTAGGCTTCGATCGAATCCCTTCCCACCTCTCGGGATTGTATCGATTCGATGGACGGTCCTAATTAACAGTTTCTGTGGCGACGATTCGGTCGCGGAAGGCGACCGAGACACAGGCGTGAACACTGCATTATCATGAGAAATTAAAATCTTTTACCACAACAAATTGTAATTAATTTAATTATCTTCGTATTTTTCGTGTTTGTAAATTACCCGAAATCGATACTTTCTGTGTTTGTACAAAGTTAACGAGATAAGAAAAAAAACAAGATAAAGATATATTTTATTCGCGCACACATTTTACTCGCCACATTTGTTTCATCCGTGTGGTATTTTTCGCATGTTGTGCACGCCTGAGAATTTCATATACGCGCGTTCGAAGAATACAGCCCATTATCTGGCGACAGGATACAAATCTCCGATCCGGTCTCCGAAGACGTAAAAATGTAAAACAAGACGTTTTCTGTTTCGCGACAGTTTATGACTTCAATATCCCCTACCCGATTCCCATACAGTGGTCGATCGGCCATGACTGTGCGTTCCGAATGTGCAAAGCTTTCTCTTTAGACATGTAAAACATATTTCAACATCACTCGAGTGGCTATTGGCCACCCTCTGTTAGTTTCAATGCTTGCGACTCTCAAGATCGTTCTCCGATGGTCAGGCCCTCCTACGTCGTAAGACTATAAGCTTTCTTCGAAGACGGGGTCCTCGATTCACCCTCTATTTTCATGTAAAGTTGCAGTATTCTATTTTCTTCCGCGCCCGAATGACGTGACCGCGAGCACTCGTTATACCGGTCTGAGACGTGTGCACGCAGAGCGCCTGTATCGCGTTCGGTTTATCTTTTCTCAAATAATATCCGCGTGTAGCGACGACAGTTTCTCATCACATCACGGAAAAATGGTAAATTTCTATCTTGCGCGCAAGTAGAGAATGTAATAAACTCGGATTGTCAATCAAACCGACGTGCCGATCATATACGCAAGACTTGAATAACAAGGCGATTTTGCATTATAATTCTTGACGATTACATACATCGTGTACATCATTTTGGCCGCGTATCGTCAGTTAATTAAAGAACTTAATGATAACGGTCGCGAACAAAATTAATTAACGTCCTATCCACAATTTCTTACGAAGGAAATTATGTCGTATAATATAGGCTTTTTTTTGTACATGACGATGATGATCCATCGGTAGCGGATAACGAAGAGAAAATCTACGATCTATAAATCAGAATTTACATCAAGTACGTGAGTGCGTTTATTTAACGTAATTATATGACGTGTGTAATAACGCCGGAGGATACACACACGTACAGATTCAATTTATATCTCATTAACTTGTGTAATCCGCTTTCAGCGATGTATATAATCTTGAATAAAATCTTCAAAAGTTATACTTTTTAAGTGCACATATGTTCACCGTATAATTGTTTGATACGTTTGAAAACAAGTTTTAAGACATGGTTATTGCGCGCAACGCAATATCATTACATTTGTTAAACAACGGAGCACCGAGGCCGTAATAAAGTCCGAAAAAAAATTACCTTGTCACGTAAAGTCAGCGCGGTGTAGTAAAAGTTGTAACGACGTCGACTTTATGCGATCATCCACCGGTAGATCTCGGCCGAGAGAGCGATCCGGATACGTCGTACTGTGTATACGACAAAGCGGGATCCCTCGTATGCCATTTCGTGCGCGCGACACACTACGCTCTCGCGGTCTCTCTCTCTCTCTCTCTCTCTCTCTCTCTCTCTCTTTCGATAATCGACGCCTGAATCGAAGCGAGGTGGAAATGCATCGGACATATATACGTACTCGTGGCTTACCCGTGCCGCGTCCTGTAATAAAGTCGTAACAGACGGCGCCCCGTAAATTTGACAGAATACTGTGACGCGCGGCCAAGCCCCTTTCGGTTTGTAGTAAGGCCTGTGGCCGGTGATCAGCCTGAAATTTACCGACATGTCGGCTCTCATCGTATATAAACCGCGTGCGCGCATGTGCCCCTCGGCGTGTAACCTCGCGCGCATGCTGCCGTATATCCCGCGCGTATATTTAATATTTATCAGAGGAACGCGTCGATCCGCTCTAACTACACCACCGCTACACGGTATCCGCATCAGACACCAGGGACGGATACGCGCTGTAATCTTCCGGTATACGCCTCTCGCGCGGGCCTGCCCATTCGCAATTAATTTTGCTGACGGCCGTTTTACGGCACTACAGTTTTTATGTACATTAAAATGGACCATTAAAAGCGCGGACATGCGAGAATGTAGCGCGTAAAACGGAAACTCTGTTATACGACGCGTACATTTTTACGCTCACTCCGGATCCCCCAACATTCCTCGCGATACACGTACGGACTTACCTTGAATGAGTTTCACTTGGATTTTTCTTAGCAAAAGTGTACCAGTAGTGATGTTAATTTTAAAATAAAATTTGTGAGTATAAACACACAGTTAAAGTAAACAAGAAATTTGATTATTTAAGTGTACATATCTAAATTTTTTCGAAACTCTTTAAGTTCGACTTCCTGTGAGTGAAAAACGACATTAAGAAAGTACATTTCGAGCATTTGATAACCTAAATTATTGAGTTTTTTACACTTTGTTCAGAGATATCCTCCTATCTGCGGCCACTTTGGATTTCTTCCATTCTTTCCGTGCCAAAGATATAACCAAGATACGACTAAGCAAAGAAAGCATCTCGGAACGAGAGATGGTGAATATTTGAAAATCTTTCAAAACTGACGATTAACTTTCATTATCCTACCTGCGAAGGGTGTCGCTGATTGTTAATTCAGTGAAATGTCGAATCAGATATGACCGCAAAAAAATGACTTTAACGAAAAGACGAAATGAATAATTAAATAGAGTGGATAACGTTGTTAGAAATATTACGAGATTATATTAAGTTCAATATCCCGTGGCGAAGATAACCCCGTTTTATCTCTCTTTGCGTAACTACGGTAGTCCCGAAGAAAAATTCACACAACCACACGCACAGCTCTCTCCTAGAGCCTCTTTCGACAATCGTACATAAAGAAATCACTGTGTCGTGTAAGCTACGTGGTGGTCTGCATTTATTTGAGCATCGACTGTGAAGCGAGATAAATAATGATAAGGCGAGAAGACATGCGACACACAATGTGGCTTACGATAGAGAAAGTCATGCTCAAAGAGTTTTAACGCGTCATGCCACATATCTTTAATGACCTGTAAACATGCATGTGTGTATTTACAGAATAATTATCGCACAATTAACACCGATCTCGAAATTGCGAAAGAGCATTTATGACGTACGAGATAATTCTCAGATTAGAACGAAAAAATACGCGTATTCTCATCAATCCCGAGATTACACACACGCAACATTTCTCCAGTTCGAACCGCACTTAATTCTTTACAATAAGTAAAGAATTGCTTTAAATATGCGCGTTATCTTCTTGCGCATTATCTTTATCTGTAAATTTTAATTACGTTCTTTTTCGACGCCGAATTATCCTCGAACATATAAACACGTTATGTCAAATAGAGAGGCAAAACAATGGTTTCTTCGGAGCCGACAATGAAGAAACGATTTTTACAATTCATGCTATAAGAAAAAACACATATTGACTTGCAAAAAAGCTCGAGTGTTTGTTCAGCTTTAAAAAAAAAAAGAAAGAAAACGTTAAGTACAACATACATGTCTTGATAAAAAAATTGTGATTTTAGAATTCTAACAATCCCAAACACAACAAATGAGTTAAATCTGTTTCGTCTTGATATATTGATTTCTCTGTGAAATCTCGTAGCGCGAAGTACCAGCATTATAAATCGAAAGACTCTTTTGATGTTCAGATCATTCGCGCTTGACCTGATTCAGTGGCTAATGTTACACAACGTCTTTTTGTGCTGCTTGGTTATTAATAGCCTAGTGACCGCGTTATGAGACAATATAATCACGCTCAAATAATGTTTCTTTTCTTTCTCGATGACGTATCGTGGAATTTTTTGCGAGCGACAAATATTGTACACGCTTTTCTTGAATTGCAAAACGGAAAGCGTCGAACAGCGTCGAAAAGAATATATCGTGCGCGTTCAAAGCTCTTGAGACACAATTATTATACTTTGAAAGAATATGTACGGTAATTCGAAAAGAGTGTTCGTCAGTTATTGCGCTCTCAAAACTTTTTTCATGTCAACGTAAGCAAAAATAAAACTGACTTATACAATATTCCACGAAGGGAGATATCTTGCTTCGGCAACGGGATCCGTGGTTACCGCGGGACACGTCGCGGCGAAGTGAAAAATCCCATGAATTATTTAAGATTGCGTTCCGTAGCTCACCGCAGTCAGTGTTATTTTAATTCGTGGCATATTTTCATATTCAAATGTGCGCTGCGCTCTAGCGGACCCTTCGAAAGAACGTCCATCTTCGATCGGCGATGAATAGACATTATGCGTCTTCTCTTTCCTTCTCTCCGTACTTCTTCTGTCCCCGGGTTCTCTTCGATCACCCTGTCCCTCGCGTTTCTCGCCTCGTCAGATGATCGTCATGTCGGCTTTGGACGACAAGCGGAAGCAAGCACTCCGAGCAGAAGAAATTCACAAAAAGAGAGAGAGAGAGAGAGAGAGAGAGTGCGCGCGCAAACACATACAGAAAAAAAGTGCGTACAACAGAGGCATTTCATATTCACGAGGCGTAAAAACAATCGTGTAAGAACGCGTTGCGTTACATATAAATCGGACGCTAAAAAAAAATTTGATTAGAAATGTCGGTTTACATTCTGGAACAAGTCACGCGGCTGTAAATTTCCGCGTACGTACACATGCGATCTCGAAGAGATGAATCGCGCAAAGTTTAGCCATTTCGCCTACGCGCGGATTTCATAATTTACAACTTTTTTTTATGTATATTTTACCACCGACCACGAATCGATTTCACGACTGTCTCACGAACGACGCGCCAGATGCCTGAGATGCTATTTCTGAACAACTCGCGCGCGCGCGAGCCATTGTGCGTCTTCGCCATTGAATATCGACGCTTATTGCTTGCGAACGGATCGCGAGAAAATTATATTCCTCGAAATACGAAACTTGCAATCAGCTTCCAGGTGCCGCGAGCGGATCAAAATGTCGCTCGAATTTTTCTCAATCGCGTTCAGGGGGATCGATTAAATATCACCGGGAAATTCGAGACTCGAAATAAACTGGTTACACGATACCGCGCTGTCACGTCTCGGACTCGCAGCGCGAGAAAATTTCCTTCCAAGCTGGACTCTACTGGGTGGGGAGAGGAAGAAAGAAGGAAAAAAAATCATCTTCAAAATCGGAAACCTGAGATGTACCTAAAAGCATCTTTCCTTGGAGCTCTTTTATGACTCATAAGTCTTTAGTTTTTTGAACTAGCAGTTTGCGAGAGCGCATAATCTGCATCGGCGCGATATATGTGATTTCTTTATTATTCATAAATATTCATAAGTGTATAAAATAAGATAATTATGATATAATTTTCTCTTATAATAAAAGTATATGTGACTTGTGTCGTCGAGATTTGCGTCGGCACGGTTAATAAAAAACTTGATCTATCTTTCTTCTTCTCCCTGCCTTTTTCAAGGTATGGGATATTTGATTGCAGATCGCAAAATGAATTATCGGTGTTATCTCTCTACTTGTGTTCCGCTTAACAACAAAACCGAATCGTACATCGCGGCTCCGAATCCGATAGCGCGACTGGATTAGCGTGTACACAGAATGAATCGCTCGTTCGACGGGGTCCGCTCGCAGCGGGTTGGAGGACGCGCGATGTCCTGGAAGTGGTTCGGAGAGTGTCTGTGAGAAGCTCGTAGGATCAACTGGTTGAATGTATAACGAGAGAACACGAGCGCGATGAGGAAACGAACGGGACGGGGAGCGAGTTAGAGAAGGACGGCCGACAAAAGAAAGAACCGGAGACCGGGAAGGAACGCGAGAAGAGGACCACGGGAAAATAGAATGAAAGAGCAAGAGTCGAGAACGGACTTGTAGAGATCCTACGTACGGGCCCCATGTTCCTTGTACGCCACACGCTGAGTGACTTATGACAAGCGATATCGCAGTGGTGCTCATTGCGAGACTTCGCGGCGCCCCCGAAGACGTTCATACGGTTACGGGATTTATTAGTGCCATTAGCACGGATGGTTTTATAAGGGCAGCGCACGCTACGTTTGAATTCTGTCCGTAGCCATCTGCAAGTAACTTCCGACTATCTCTCACTTCGCTGTAGTAGATCCTATTACGAGGCACCATTTTGGTCGTCGGCTGGCGTTTCGGGTGAAACGAGACACTAGCCACTCGCTCAGGCGAGAGGACGTTGCAAGCGTCGCGGAAGATAAATACGAGTAAAAAAAGGAAGCGACACATGACATGTCGGTTGTTAGTCAAAAAAAAAAAAAAAAAAAAAATGGTGAATAATATACAGCGGTTGTATTGCGCTTTTGACCGTGCGCGCATTCGCGCTGATAACTTCGCGCTTCGCATTCGTCAGAAGCACGCGATGCAGCGCCGCGACAATGGCGAAACAGAATTACACACGCTGCATATATACGATTGTTGATCAAAAAGAACAGAAATTTTTAGTTATTAAAACGATATTACCGGCAATAACAAAACACGCGGCACGAAGCGGCACATCAGCGGCAATAAATAAACTTTATTCCCCCCGTTGTGGAGACATTAAGATGCAATCTCGTGTTCTCTAAGTTCCCATGGAACCTCTGACTGCGCAATCATCTCTCGCTGCTGGCAACGACATTTTTCAAAGCAAAGACGTACTTGAATTCATCGGCAATATTAACATTCTCTTCCCCTTCTGAAAAAGATTCATGGCTCAATCTTCATCTACTAATTAATCTCAGACACGGGAGAGATTTATGCGGCAAAGTAATTTTACACAAAACAGTTACACGCGTTTTTCAATTCCTAACAGACACTGGAACATCTCGTCAGTCTTCCCTGACTGATCGTAACAAGATACATGCGCGGCGTGACACCACGTCCCGAAACTTTCCGAATAGACCGCTTCGAATTTAAATAGTAGGTAAGTCCCGGTCACGTTTTCTTCGAATGCGGTTATCTTCAAACATGTCTCTTTTTAAATCTACCACAGTTTCCATTTACAAGTCGCTTACAAAAGGGTGCTGACATCAGCGCATGAATTTACAATTCGAAAGAAATATGGTCACAATGCGTAGGTGGACAACGACAACAACATCGAGCTAAAACAACAAGCAGTACTCGAGACAGTCCGACATAAGAGGCGCCATCGGGCTTAAGACAGCTGCCAGATATGGGGGCAGTTTGAGGATAGGATAGGTAACGGCATAGTGGCCACTGTAGGAAAATTGTCCCAACAATTTCTACCTGGTCCTCTCTTCTCGAAAAAAAAAAAAAAAAAAGGTCGACGAGTGTCCGGATCCTGATGTTTATCGTACGCCCGTATATGCACATCTTGAGAACTCGAACGGCAAAATACCATGTCTCTTGTATCTTAGGTGAAGCATCGCTTAACAAGGGAGAAATCCAAAGAGGGAGTAAAACGTTCCTTGTTGGCGCGTTGGAAGCAGTTGACAGGTGAGTCGCGAGGTTTGCTCGCTATTAAGTCTTTGAGAGAGCGGTTATACCCTCGAGAATCGCGCGAGACAAAAATAAAAGTTCCCAACAGCCCGTCCGATAGAGACGAACGATCGAGTTCTAATTTCTCTGCCGTAACAAAGGGCGATCCCGCGCGTGAAAGTTCCGCGTTTCATCGCGTGACCCGTCGCGCATGTCGTGAGTGTGTTCCGCACCTGGAGACTCCAGGAGAACATAAATCAATACGAACGAACGTCATAGAGGAAAAAACTTTCATCCAATCTATTTTATGTACGAGCAACAATAATTGACGCGTGAATTATGTAAATCTTTTCACGCGTATATAAATGATTTCGCGCGTGACTTTCTCTCCTTTTGAGGAAAAAAAAACTTCGCAATCGGACGGAAGAAGAAAGCGCTGACTTTAATTTTGTGAATTTTTCATAAATTTGGCACGAGAAAACGTTTCTGTAAAATATGTTTGACAAAATTTATGTTTGTTAAAACTTCAATGATATCATCAACTGCTGTATAAAATTAAACTACGTTTTGATGATACATGTACACTGTGAACGTTATTCGACATTCAATTAATATTAATTAACATGCGTACGCGTACACACACACGTACCTACGTACCTACGCGCGATTACCGGAAAGTTCAGTGAACATATATTCACACAGGCAAGGTCCTGCTCGGGATTTATTTGAGTGTACTCGACGGGACGCTCTCTCACCGGAGTGAGGTAGCAGCGACTGGGAATTGTGAAACGCGTACGCGAAGTGTTTTAAGGCGCCCCCTTTTCGTTTACGCACCCATAACAGAACAGGTGGCCACAATTGGCCCGCTCGTTTCTCTTTCCAATTACAATGTCGGACCCGGTCGACGACCGTTGTCACGCGCGGAGCCTGTCGCGCGCCAATTAATTTCGGAGCTCTTTAATCCGTGATACTCGTTACGCTTTTAAACGCCATAACTGTCACACGAGCGTCTTTGAAGTCTCGGCGAAATTCGCCAACCAAAGAAACATTTATTCGCGAACGATAATCGAATTAACTCTTCTCACGTGCGGATTTTGCAATAAAACTCGTGCTCACCCCGAAATTATATTACAAATTAACTTACACGCGCGAGCGCACATCGGAGTTAAAGTTAAATTGAACTAATATCATTTTCGCGTGCGATCCTCTTCCTCGATCCCTTCGGAACTTCGACTGATGAATTTCGAAAAGTGGAAGAGAAAGCGCAGCAATACAAAATGCGTGTGAGTGTGTGTGAAAGTTAAATATTTCTAATTATTCCGTCCAATCCATCATTCGAAACATGTCATATTGTTTTCTCTTCCACCTCTTTTTCTTCTCCTCGAAAAAGAAAGGTTTACGGCAGTTCTAGCGTAAATAAACACACCCGAGAGATTAGAATTGCAGAGCTCGTCTCACAAAAAAAAATACCGCAATTTCCACATTCTTATGCGAGATTAAGTGATTTGAACTGCGAGACATAAATAGCGCACACGTTTAACCGACACGTTTAACCGGTCGGCTATTGAAATAATACAGCGGCCGCGGCTGCTATTTGACGTATATGCCCGCGGGCATCCCTAGAGAATTCCGCGAATTGCGAGGTAACGTTATACGACAACCAATTACTGCCGGTTAATTTGTTGCATCGTCGCTCGGTAACTGCTCGCTCGCGCGCACGTGAATCACCCAACGCGCCGTGATATCTCCGCTTCGGCTTCGGCTTCGGAGAGAGAGAGAGAGAGAGAGAGGGATCCTGGCAATCCGCCAACCCCTCAGGCCCCGTTTTCTGCCCTCTCGCTTCTCTCTCTCTCTCCTTTCTCTCTCGCTCACTCTTGCTCTCTCGCTCTCGGCTTATTCCCGTGGTCGTAAGGGCGTAACTCCAATCGACCGTGGTTGATCGGACTTCCACCGACGCGCCCCCCATATATACCTCGAATATAATGTCGGCAGGAAAACGCGTAACTCCGTGAAAGTCGCGGACGACGACCGGGTCGATGGGTCGGCCGGTCGGCGGATTGAGTTACAACCGGGGGCGAAAAGGGACGCCCTTTCCGGGCCACTTGTGGTTCTTCGTTCACACCTCGTGTCCCTTCGCGTTTCTAAACCGCGCGGTAAAAAGACACTCACGAAGACGCGGACATGAACGTCGTCGTGCGAATGGTTCAGCGAATAAGCATAAGCGATAAAGGCAGCACGAAAGGTGGAGCCGGTTAAAGCGGAATTCACAGTATCGAATCGAACTCTCGAACTCGCAAGTCTCTTTATCTCAAGTTGTCGCGCGAGTTGTGCGAAGAAGAGTTCTTCTCGTAACTTTCCGTCACGCGATGTACACAAGTACTCGAAGAAGTTACGTGTTGAACGAAAGTGCGTCCGCGAAGTTCAGGGTCGAGATTTAGTTTGCTAGTGTGAATCCCGCTTAAGAGCAAACGGTCGCCGCAATGGCAGTGGATCGGGGAAGAATAAATTGCACGTGAAATCGGCGCGGCAATCTTGCGCGAGATATTAAACAGCGCGCCACACGTTTCGTTCTCGAGACATGAAAAACGGTTAACATGACTTTCTAGAAATTATTTGAACCTGTACGTCGAATAACTATTTTTCGTTCGTCGATTCTCTCTGCGTGATTTCCTTGTGTAGTCGAGCAATCTTGATGTGCTCGGCAGCCCTTTACACATACACACGTTTATCTCGCGCACCGCCTTTCGACCGGCCCTAATTGTACGTGTCACGCTGATCGATCACACCCTTTGCTTCGTAAATACGTATTTTTAACGCGTCAAACGATCGACAATGACTTTCAGTTTTGCCTAAATGCCGAAAGCTAACGTTTTATCACCTAGTCTCGCTTCTTGCAGAGAATACGAAGAGATGAATTACCACATATAAATATTATCGATTTGATTCCATGAACAGCTAGGCCAAGATATTCAATAAATATTTTAAAACTATTTTTTAATTTTCCGACTGCCACTGGAATGTCACTGGAATTTTTTTTATATTAGAAAGAGAAAGAGAGAGAGAGCTAACATTATTTATAATTTTTCTAAATACGGATTCTAATGATGAAAAAGACGAGAAATTAAGAGAAAAGGTAGAAAGAAATATATTTAGCAAAAAACTTGTTGGAGAAGAGAAAAGAAATTTGACGTGTGAAAGAAAACGTACTCAGTCGATAGCGCTCCATGTAATTCTATAAAAAAAATAGACGAGAGATATTTCGGTTTCCTAATCGTGGAAGCGAAAGAGCATCGCGGCATAAAAATCGCATATGCATCGATTGACATTTGTAGGTGAAAATCAAATGTTCAGCGGTTCTATTCTGAAAGCCGAAGTTTATTTAAGCGACACATACCAGTACGGAATCCCTAGTGTGGCGTTTGCCGTGTCTGCTGCCGTGACTTCAACGAAAGTTCGTTGCCCTTCGTGTTTCAACTCGAGCCCCGGTCGCTCCGCTCGCGCCAGCGAACAGCGACGGAGACAGTTAGAAATTCTTTTGAATATTCGACGGGCTTTGTACGACCTACCGCGCGACTTATCGAGGAAAGTCGTTAGCTACCGCGGTAAAGTGGTCGACGCATTGTTACGGTTCGCGGTGTTCGCAAAACGAATACACGGCGAAACTTTTCGACGGTGTAACTACGTCAGCGTCTCGATCATCGAATGCGAAGTCGATCGTTCGTTGCGGCGAGGAAGAAATCGCTATTCCGCCAACGTGGCCGAGGAGACGAACAACGTTGTTTTTTTCTTCTTTACACTGTGAATTCATGGAAGAGCTGAATTCGCGTGTTCCCCGACTTTCAAGAATCAATGCTGACGACGACGACGACGGAAAGCCGATGGACGTTGCAAGTTGGACGCGGCGAAGGGAGGAAGAAACGTACCGCACTCCGCGGTTGCATGGAAAAGGAGCCGCCGTGGGCTAAGTGAAATGGCGCGTGCCCAGTGGATTTCACGGTGCGTTAGTTACGGGCGCTCCCTGTCGCTACCTTGCACCCCTTTTCCTCTCTCTTTCTCTCTCTCTCTCTCTTTCTGTCTTTCTCTCACTCGTCCGTGTTCCTTCCCCCGCGTGCAAGCGCGGCAGCAGCCGCCTTTCCTGCACCTCGTTCACCATTCGTTCCTCTTCCACGATCTGCTTCTTCATCGAGCGCGCTTTGCGCGGCGCTTCGGCACGCTTGTGCTCCTCGCCGATAAATTGTCGGCGTGGAGTTGCTTCAGAGAGAAGCGGCCCTGGTTTCATTTCAATGTTCTACGTTTTTTTTGCTTCACGTATATTTTTGTACAGCAAGAGAAATTTTGCTTTTCTTTTTTGTTTACGTTTTACTGACATTTTATACCTACATTGCGAATGTATAAATTACTTTTAAACTTAAAATTCATGTCGCGTTTTCTGTTTTTTTTCGTATCGACAAGTGACAGAAAATTCTGTCATCGCTTCAACACATTTCTCTAGTAACTCAACACTGGAATTCGTAATCGGTTGTCGGACATTGCGATTATCTTGCACGAAGCAATGCTGCGGAAGCGCGCGCAGACGTTTCATTACTTTATTGCCGCACGGTAGACAATCTATCCGGTGAGCAACGAGACAATGAGACACGTGCCGTGCGTATAAATAATGGCAATTTAACCGCGGTTACGAGATACCTATCGTTCGTTTAGCAAGCAGAAGCGCTGCTACGTAATCTGCAGGATCGATGTGCAGCAAAGACGAGGGAGAAGGGGTAGCGCTGCAATTTCGAGTCACGAACTCCTTGTCACGGAGAGTAACGTCAAACCGAAACTCTCCCGACAGGGATGGAGAATATCTCGCATGAGAAGATATTTTCATTATGAAAATAAATGTTATTAGAAACACTGTAAGAAACAATGTAGTGGAATGTGTAGTGGAATGTGAAAAAATAAGTAAGAATAAATTTAATCTAAAAACTCCAAGAATACAAATTATAATAATTAAAACAATTGTATTCGTCCTCGTGAAATATAATAATAATGGGAGAGAGGTGGCCAGTACGAGGCAAAAACCAAATCTACGTTAACAAATTTCTTTATTCGTTGTATATACGTTGAGATTCAAAATTGAATCTTCTTCAGACTATACACAACAAATTCAAGATTATAATAATTAAAATTTACACTAAAAATTTAATCTTCTGACAAATAAAGAAAGAAAATAAAATTGAACTTTTATAAATTTTATTATTAGCACATTTCATCGTTTATCGACAAAATAGATAAAATTTTTGTCAAAACGTCACAAACATGATAAATTCTGTTTAATGACTGTTTTTTAACCTGTACGATCATTTATCTATATCATACAGATTAGATAGACGCGAGAAAGTTGTTTGTTTCTTGAAATCAATTTCTTGATGCGTCTTCAAACAAACGTTTCCTCGTCACGATCGCTCGAATTCGTGTTGTATGAAAACATACGCGACGCACCTGTCAACGCATAAAACTAATCTGGCGTGTCTAAAGGCAAACGACATAAGATCCGCTTTTCAGATCGCTTGAAATCCTGTTGTGACAGGGATTTAGCTACTTTTAAAACGCACACAACCTATAATCTCACCTATATATATATACGAAGGTCTTTTTTCCGATGAAACCGAACGTCGTTCTTCCGTTCTCGCTACGACGAGACATAACAATATTTTTACAGAATCGATTAATGCCAGCGTGCAAAGCATCAAAGAAAGATAACTGGATCTCCGATATTCCGGTCTGACATTTTCTCACACTTAGGACTAGAAAGCAAGAGGCAATAAAAAAAAAGAAGACCGTTAATGCATTCTGATAAGTGAGGGCTTAGCTTCTCTCGAATCTTACCGAAGAGAATATATTCACGAAATCTTCGTTTTTGGAACTAAAAATAGTTTATTAATCAACTCCCTGCTCAATATAGGTGTCACTGTATGTGTGTGTAAAAAAATTTCAATTCAAAATGTTCCTTTCTATTTCTCTAAATTTATCTGCTTTTTATCTTGTTACGTAAAACAAACATCATACAATATTTCCTAATTCCATACGTTCGCAACGAAGTTCGTCGACATGAGACCGTCTACCTACCTACCTACCTATATCTCGGCGTTTGAACCGCGAGCCAGTGGTAAACAGAGTGATTCGCATTCGTGATACGTCCGGTTCGAGCGTACGTAGTAATCCGCGCAACGAATGCATCTTCCTCTCGGCGCCGAAAACACGGGAAAGTCGTAGGAAAAAATTCCGTAGCTTCTGCGTGTTTCGCCGGCCTCGGACTTGTGCCCCGTGGCATACGAAAAGAGGCCGAGACACGACGTCGAATACTAATATACCAAACCGCTAGCGAAGGGACAAAAAAAAACAAAAAAAACAAAAAAAGACGCGACGAGGTGGCGCAGTTAGGGTGATTATACGGAGAAACGACGCGCGGGGACGGAGTTTAAGAACGCGAGAACGAACGAACGAGAAGCGCGCGACTGCGAATTTGCATGAAAATAATACTCGGTGGGTGACAATGATTTCTACGGGCGATATATCTCACGGCGCATTTCCGCGCGCGCGCTACCGAAATTCCGGCATCGTCGTCGTCGTCTCTCTCCTGTGGCAGTCGAACGACAACAAAGGCGCGCTAGCAGTGCTCTTTCGTGGGCGAGCTTGTTCGCGCAACTCCGATATGTATAATACATATGGAAGTGCGTTTTTTAACGAGCACACGTGCGTCTGTTCCTCTCGCGAAATATTACGGTGAATTTATGCGCGCACGGCCAAAGTGCGTGCATGCGTGCGTGAGCGTGTGTGTGTGGGTACGACCGGTTTACATATCCCTTTGACGTAGCGCTAATGGCGCTAGCGGTAATGCGACCGCGTCCTTCTTCTGTCGGTACTTCCGATAGATGGAACAAAACTGTGCCGGAACGATTACATCCGCGCGATCGCGACTAGACAGCGAGAAATCGAGAAGTGGTCTGCGAAGCTAGCGCAAAGTAAATACAGTAGTAGTTCTAGCGATTAAAGCAAAACAATTGCTCCGACAACAAAGTGAAATGTCAATTTCACGCCGCGTCACTTTGTCCGGAGCAAGTTCTCTTCGCGTATAATTTAACCGGTTTTATCGGATCTATAGTTCGAGAAAGAATTCCGCATTTGATATAATCGAAATTAGTTCTGATAATGAAAAAAAAAAAATCTTTGTCAGAATTAATATCAACAACTACTACCCATTGATGGGATGTTCAATCTCGCGGAAATTGTCTCGAGATTATATTTCTATATTCCCGCTTCTTATGTCGCGTGCTGTTTATCGCTTGTATCGTTCTTAATAATAAAGAGCCACGCGTTGCGGATTGAAGAAAGAATAAATATATATACACATGTACATGTCACATATATAAGCGTGACGCACACGAAATCGGCGGAAAGGATCAGACCGGATTCCACTTGGCGTCGAAGGGGATGCGATTCGGTTCGAATGGCCGATATTATACCCCCGGGCGGTAATTCGTATCGAGTTTTCCGCGCTGCCTGAGAACTCGATCGGAAACGCGATCAGGATGACGAAAGTAATCTTCGGCCGCGTCGAGCACGATCCTACGGTAAACAACCTGAGAGCTACTGTATTTGAGAAAAATCTCTTTCTCTTTCTCTTTCTCTCTCTCTCTCTCTCTCTCTCTCTCTCTCTCTCTCTCTCTTTCTCTTTCTCTCTCTCTGAAAACTGAAAAACTTTGTCTCTATATATAAGTATTCTACAAGTCATTTTTCGATCAAATCTGGTCAATACAAATAGCTGTTTCACGAAGTGTAATATGCACTGACATTTATAGCTCGTTGGCGATATTCTCATGAAAGAGATCGTATCAGCGAACGAAATCACGAAGCGGAGCTTCTCATCAGACAATATTTCATTGAAATAATACGCAGTAGAGAAAATATGTAAGTAAAAACAAATTGTAGCAACAAAAATATTAGCCGCTTATTTAAATGTCACGACCACACGTACGATATTCACAATATTTTATATGACGCATGAATTTTATATCTTTTTTGATCTCTGACAGCTTAAAAAGGAAATCCTCTTTGGATTTTGTTAGAACAAAAGCATATACACATACACACACGCGCGCGCGTTGCGGTTCTCGCTCTAATAAAATATATTCCATAGCGGTTATTGGCGCATATGAAAGCGGAATGACAAATGGGAAATAATCCGATGCGGCGGAAAATATGCAGCGAGATGTGCTGAATAAAAGCGATATCCTGGGGAGCGTTATTATCGTGCCTATGGGGAGTCAAAAGCGTACAAGACGGACGACATATCGGACGACAGTCGGCGCGAGCGCGAAACGCAAGCGGGGGCCATTTCCCGACCGACAAATGGCAATTTAACACCGTCTCGGTCGATATTTGAGCGACCCTTTGACCGTCGACGCTAATGCACGGTCTGCCCTTTATTTCCTGCTGTCACACCGGCGCGCGGCGGCGGCGGCGGCGATACGCGCGCGGACCCCATCTCGACATCGCCGCGTTCGCGTTCGCTGGAGCGCGGCTTTCCAAGCGTCCAGCTGCCCACGCGAGAGTTACGGCATGCACACGTAAAGGGGAACCACGCCTCCTCCCTCCGACTGAAGGATTTAATTACGAATTAATTGTGATGTACCGCACCGCGGCTAATTCCGCGCCCGATAATTCCGTCGGTAATTCGAACGACGCCTCGAATCGGTCTTTTTCCTCCCTTTCTGCACCCGAGACTCTTCTTCCGCGACAGCGCGTTCGTTACGAAAAACTTCGCCGCGAGCGGAAAAATCTCCCAAGAGTGTTTTTTCCGACGCTGAAGCACGCACTGGTTTTTTATCTCGATACGATCGCGACGAAGCACGACGGCCGCAAGTTTCATTTTCGGTGAGAGAGAGCGAGCGCGCGAGCTCATTCGCGCGAAGCACTCGTCGTGTGAAGTACTGCTGCGCAAGCGATAAGATCGTCGTGCAGAAGTGCACTGTCTGGTACATGACACTAATGAATGATCGAGTGCGGAACAAATTTCAGGTGATAAACCTCACAGCAAGAGAGAGAGAAACGGAGATTCTAGATACGGCGCGTGACATTCGCAACGGGAATGTAGACGCGAAAAGGATGTTTCTTGATCAATGTGACTTCACTCGAGAAATAAGAGAATAATTCGTATTAACGGTTCGTATGTACCGGTTGTTTATGAATATTCATGATTTGTGTGCATGCAACGAGTTGAGTTTAAATAAATTGTAAATAACCGCGAAGGCGTGCAACGAGATTGAAACTCGCTAATCTGATTAAACGCGATTGCTATCTGCGCGCGTGTTAATGGGCTTTTCTCATTAATCATTTTAATTAACAGCGATTAGATATGGACGGATTGTGTGCGATTTGCATTTGTACGTAACAACGACTGTGCATTTCCGCAAAGTTTTGCTGTGTGTAACAAGTTTTTATTGCCAGCACACGAGGCGAAATCGCATCGTCCATTTGTTAGTGCGTCAGGTAGTTTGATTTTTCCGGTTTGTGTCGCGTCAAGTTGGAGAGAGATAAGACACGGAAAATCTCGCTTCTACGTTCAAAATGAGAATTATTGTACAAGGAGGAGAATTTTGTCAAGATGATTATCTATACGCGTTTCTGCTCTCCTAATTGCTGTGGAAGACATTTGTCTTTTTCGCACGAAACTGTCTTGCTTCGTGGCAACGACTTAAGCGCGCGAAAATCATCCGCGAGATATTCGATTGCGCGGGGCAACTATAGTTAATTACGATAACGCATTATGTATAACAGCGCATTATCGTAATTAACTAGTTGTATAAAATATCGCTGGTTCTATACATTTCACTATCTCGGATTCTCACCTGACTGACGTTTCGATTAGATTACGCCACGCAACGTTGTTGACGACCGGGCTTCTTGGACGCGCCGCGACGCCCTCCTTCGTCTCCTCTTCTCCCGGCACGAAACTGTCTACTGATAATGTATCGATGTAGGCCCGCAGTTATCGCGCCGATTATCGGTTCACTATCCAGTTCACTGACGTCAAGTCACGACGAACGATCGTACGGATGATCGCTTTTCTCGTTTTTTTTTCTTCCCTCGTTTCCGACTCCTCTATTCTGTCGGACGAGCGCGCTTGGAAGAGATCGATTATGCCCTCGTGCGATATCGATATCACGGTGCAAGTGACGTCGATGTGATTTTCCTCTCAAGTAAGTCCGAACTCCCGCCGGGTCGTCACCTTCGATTCGTCTTAGTCGTTTTTCCTCAACAAATCGTTCCTCTCCCGGAGAATCGTTCGCCACTGCCTCGGGAGTCGTCGTCGTCGTCGTCGTCGTCGCTCCGGGCGAGAAGCTGCCCACGCGACGAGATTTATCTCCGCTCCGGAGTTGCGCGCGAAGCAAAAAAAAAAAAAAGAACGGAGGTCGGTTTATCTTCTCTCGAATCCGTGTTTGCGCGTGAAGTTACTCTCGTTGTCTCGCCGATTATACGCCGTGAGATTTATCGCCGCGGTCGGGAACAAGTCGCGAGATGACGATCCCGGGCGCGACGACGGTTTTAAAGAATCGCGCGACTACACAAGAGAGACAATTTTTGTCTCACGTCTTCCCACGTGTTGTCGTTTCGCGGTTGATGACGGTTTCGTGGACGCGCGATAAATGCACGCGGCTCACGGCGACGCACGCTTTTATCGACGCTCGGCGTCAGCTGCGCGCGTCCGCGTGTCGCCGTTCCTCTCCCCCCGTCCCGTGTTCGACGCGTTCCGCCTTCCTCCTCGACGCTCGTCGCACCGCGGATTTTCGAACACCCGTCGGCGCGTTCGATCGCGAGCGCGTGCGTGCCTACGCCCGCATTCGTCGCGACCTACTCTAAAGGGACATTCGGAAATTTGTATGTACGTCGCTCGCGCGACGTGTATGTGTTCCGGGTTCTTGTCACGTCCCCGCATCGCTAATGAACCAGCACGATTATGTAAAATTACGATCGATCGGACAGATGCAAACAATGAATTCTATGTGATCAAATAATATAATAGAAGCATTCAGAATATTATACAAGCGACTTCCTTGTCGAGCAGCGCGAGTATGACATAATTAACTCGAATTCTTCCGCCGGTTTTAGCATATAACGAACCAAGACTGACATTTCTACCATTTTTTTTCTCTAAAGCATAATTATATGACAGTTCTTAATGATACAGTCGTCTAAATGAAAAGGTGGAGGAATTTTTAGTTAAGATATTGCGCGCAATAAACAGCAATCATGTCACATCTAACGGAGTCGCGCGAAAGCGGACTCTTGTCCTGTCGCGAAGAACCAGACGATCAACCAGACGTCCTCGCAAAAACGTGGGCCTGCTTTAAGTAAGATATTAATATCCCGAGTGTCGCTGTTACATTCGCGTACTAAAAAACCAAGAACGACGAGCTCTCGAGGTGAGCACGTAGAAAATTACAAATCCGATTGATCAAGGATTTAAAATTGAAAATCTAAAAGATTAAAATCGCGTAAAACTTCTTTATCAAAGAATAATTAAGAGAATAACGGATCGTTAATTATTTCACGAGAGACGTACGAATGACGTAATTTTACAATTTTTACAGACACGCGGTTTTTTATCGTTGCTGAGTACACACAAAAGTACATTGCTCTTCAGCAAACCAGACTGTGTCTCTCGAAGCGCGAGAAGACTCGAATGCCGCATTACTACGACTGACGATAATGACGCTCGTAATTTTCAGCGATAGTGCTCGAAATGGCGATTGTCGTTACGAACTCACTCCCGGAGTAACGTCTTTCAAGACTGAGATACTAGCGCAAGTTATAATCCTCGTCATGGAAACTTGGCCTTTTAACTTTTACTTAACGAGTATCAACGAACGGTCGACCTGCTGAAACCGGCTCGGCAGGTAGCGTGAGCTAAGAAGAAGACGCAACGCGCGAAGATTAACCAAATCGGATTATGCGAAAACTTTGTTCGTGTCTTTTCGCGAGAACGCGCAGTTATAAAAGGATGATGGATAAAGGATTAACCTGTCGAGTCACAATATTTCTACCCGACCTTTGAATTCGCACATACAATTACATGAGAAACTTGTGAATGTGTGGCTACGAGTACAGTTCCGTGATTTCCTAAACATTTGAAATTTTTTTCATTTAAAGCGCGTAATATCGCTTTTGAAAACTGTCGGAAACAAATTTCGAAAGTCACCGCGACATCAAATATAAAAAAAAAAGTTAACAGAAATAAAATAAAGTGTAAGAAAAATTGTCGAGAAACGAACAATAGGTAATAATAAAGTGAATAGTTTGAACTTTCTAATTTTATTTCAAGAGAAGTGAACAAAGAGAAATATTGCTATTCGCTATTAATTACCGACGTTTCTTTCTCTCTCTCTCTTTCTCTCTCTTTCGGCCAGCAGAGGCGAGGTCAAGCAAGGGCTCGTAAAATCAATGAACTCGCTCAGTCGTGGTGCGAAGAAGCCGGGTATTGCGACGCGCCCCCTCGTCTCCTCAACGCGCCATGGCGCTCCTTCATCGTACCAGTCCCCTTTTTCTTCCGTTCGCGCTTTGCGCCGCGCGGCGCGTCTCTTCGGTATATTTCTGCCGTTCTCTATCGGCTCTCCGTTCTCTTCTGTCGTGAAAAAGAGAGTCCCGAAGAAAGAGAAAAGAAGAAGGTGGAGGAGGAGGAGGAGGAGAACGAGTAGCTCAGAAGGTAATCAAAGGGTGGGCGCACGCGTTCGCGAGTACTTGCGCCCCTTCGCCTGCCTCTCGAGGCACACACCCGCGGGAGCGTCGCCGAACAATCGTTTCGGTGGCTTTGAAGTTTCCCGCTCGCGCCCCTGGACCACCCCTCTCGACTCCCCTCTCCCTCAAGGCTCGTTCGCGTTGCCGTTCACAGCGAGAAAGAACGACGACCGGCGACACCGACGATGACAAGGGAGATAGGTCCTGGTGCTCACGTACGCACCTACGTCCGTTCCCCTCTCCTTCCCGTTACCCTTCACTCTTCCTTCTGTTTTCTCTCCCCGTTTTCTCGAGAGCGAGAGATACAGCGATAATCTCGTCGAACGTGCCTCCGACTGACAAAACGGGATCCAGATGGGGATGGATCGCTCAAGAGGCTAATTACAGTGTTTTTCTCTTGGAGATTCGCACGATGGTCATCGTGGTTGGATGATGGTACCTGCTTTGATTTATCCCCCTGTGCGAGGTTCCTGCATGCTAAAGTAAAAGAGAGAGAAGGAAAGAGCACGTTGATAGGGCGGCGAAGCTTTGTGGCGGCAATACGCGCGCGTGCTCTCGCTCTTATCCAAGTTCCTTTCGTATCGCTGGTCTAATCAACCGAAAGAAAGTTTCTCGTCCCGTTTCGTACCCTTCCTATCGTCTCTGTCGCTCTTTTGCGGATTCTCCCGTTCTCCGTTTCTAAATGTTCTTTTCCTATCTTTCTCTTCCTTTCACTGCTCCAGATTTTTGTTCTCATTCTCGATTCCCCCGTTATCTCTTCTCTCTTTTTGCTTTGTCTTCCTATATCGGAAGGAGGATCCGGGGCTTCCGATGCCACGTATGCAGAAAAGTTCGCGAAAGTGCCCACTTATTGTTCCCCAGTGGCAGTCGAGTGCAGCTTTGACGACAACGAGGTAATTAGTTCGTATTATACTTTGTGACATCGCAGAGAACGGCCGGCCAGAACGAAAGAGGTTTCCCCCTTCTCTCTCTCTCTTCCTCTCTCTCCCCCTACTCTTATCCTCGTTCGGTGGTTTTTATCTCACTCTGCTCCGAATCCTATTACAAATTGGGACCTCGCCGCTCTTCATTTGCGACGTAACTCCCACGTGCGTGCACGCCGAACGCAATCCATTCCCTTCTCTCGCTCTTTTTTTCCCCTCCCTCTTTCCTCTCTGTCTATTTCCATCTACTCGTCGTTTGCACGCTAATTTCCGTACAGATGGACGGAAGAGCAAAACGGAAAACGAACGATCGCTCGAGCCGAAAAGTCTTTGTCGTCGATGAAGGACGGTCGAGTGCGCGGCATAAAGTACGTTCGCTCGCGTACGCGGAAACAAAGGAAGGAAGAAATAAAAAAAAAAAAAATCCACGATAAAATGAGACCTTAATGAGTGCGCTTGTTTTGTTTTCATGAATTCGTAATTTTCGAGCACGCGTATCTCTCGTGAGGCGTGGGCGAAAAGGAATGGTTTCTCGATCTCCTCGAAGCCTCGTCACTGGCGAGCGCCGGCAAGAAACCCGATCTCAAAAGACGACGTGCAACTCACGTTCGCGATCCGGTGAGCGCGCGGGAATAATTTGGTTTTTTTTTTTTTACCGATGCGGAATGTTCTCGTTAACATCGAAGCAAAGAGCAATCGGAGCTGATAGCCGAAGGGTGGACCAAGGGGAAGGATTCTCAAAGACGTCACGCGGCCTAATTTTCCAACAGAAGGAGCACTTCTTACTTTGATGCGTCGGAACTCCAAGTTTCGTCAATGCGCTCTCTTTCTCTTTCTCTCATTAGAATTGCCGTTTCCACTTGTTACTTATTCGCGCGTGATGGATCTTTCCCGGCGGGAAAGAAAATCGCGACCGCGCAGAATGACGAGACCCGACAGAAGTTTTTTTGCGCTGTAATAAATCGCGTTGCGGTATCGTACGAAGCTTTATACTACCGCTATACAAAGAGAACGCTTTGCGGCCACACTCCCGCCCTCGCGCATACGCGAATTCGTTTACGTACGCTATCACGCTTGATTAGAGGGACTATTGGGGAAAAATGGAAAAAAAAGCCGAGATGGAAAAAATGGGTCGACAGCAATGACGGCTGAAACGAATCAAAGTGGAGTCCGTTTGAAAAGGGGAAGAAATATTCTCTCCCAATGTTTTTGCGGCGCTTGTCAAGCGACAAAGGACCCTCGCGACGTTTTCTCATGACTCTCTATCTCGAAGACGCAAGTGTAGATAGACAAAAAGAAAATACTTGTGTGTGTGTGTGTGAGTGGAAACAACTGTGGAAAGATATAACGTTATAGTAATTTTCCAGGAACGGCTATGCGGAGGCTGTTCTCTAATCATAGCTATATATCACGACTCGATTTTGTCAAGAGCCTTTGTAATGTCAAAATCCTTTGTGTTTCATGCAACTTCGTTTTCTTCCGAGTCTGTGGATTTCACAAACATCGCGAACTGCAAGTGAACGAATTTATCTGAGTTCTTTGGCAACCTTCGCGTCGAATTAGCGTTGAGACGGGCGTTGCACAGTCCGCTGCATACGAGTGTAATAGAAACGTATGGCGACGCGTTCTCTGGTGTGAGTACAAGCGCGCCCACAGGGACGCGACTTTCACGTAGAACGTAAGGGTTCCGTACGGCTGCTGCGCGCCTCCCTCTTGCTCGGCTCCGTTTCCACGCTTCTCCCGTACACGCGCGTTGACGCGACGCCGAGCGACGTCGATGAATTCTTTGATCCGCGCTGTAATTAGTTGGCAGCGGGCAATGCAACCGCCCGTCGTCGCCGTCGTGGCGTAAATAGCAGCAGCTACTATCGGATGGCGGCGAGGCAAGGTACACTCCGGTGAAGGGGTGAAGGGGTCGACGGCTTGGTGAAGAAGGGTAGCGAAAATGTTTTAGTGGCGATCAAAGTAGCCCGACTGCACCCCGCGCCGAGAGCTCCTGTATCGAGGAAATGCTTCGAGAAAAAGAAAGGATCCCTTCCCTACGGTCTCTCCGCGACACCGTCATTGACGACGGCAAGCAATATCCCAGACGAATGATGTATACGTACGTCATTGCTGAATAGACTTATTTTCACACGTCGATTATTTTCGACGTTAGAATAGAACTTTTAACATTTTTTTTTGTGAATTACGCACACAATATGTGTTTCAATATTGGATTTTAATTGTTCGGAACTTGTTTTATTATCGTTGGACAAAAATGCGAAGCAAAGTGAAAGCGCTTTTATATTTTTAGTTACTAGTTTTGTAATTTTAACAATGGCGTTTTTGTGAAATTTGCAATTCTTTGTGAAAAATGCAAGCGTTTAATGGCAGAACATTGAAAAATAATATTCTTGAGTGTAATACGCCAGAAGTCGGCGCTTGTGAGGCGCTTGTCAAGTGCGCCACTCCGCGCCCTTCCAAGTACCCGTCAGCGTTCTCGTCGTCGCCGCGATGCGAGACATTCTGTAACGCCGGCGGGTTGACGAAGACTCGAAACGTCTCGATGTGGTGGGAATTTAATGCATCTGTGTGGAGACCGAGTGCGCGCGAATAATCCGAGCGCCATTCGAATTTCTCGAGATCATCAGCGTCGAGAAATCGGTTTAGATTTTATACCCATAACTCGCGGTCCATTCCGGAAATCCGCACTGATGTTACAATATTCATCTCTCTCTCTTTCTCTCTCTCTCTCAGTGACATTGTACGAGATATTTGAAGAACAAAATCCTCATGTCTCATAAATTATACAAGTACGCATAAACTATGCACAAAGCAAGTTTATATTTTCATAATACGACTTGCTAAACCGTCGTGTGTGTACATACATACGTGTGCGCTATGGAATAATCCCCTTTTACATGTATGCGAATGTGGTATGTACGCGCGCGCAAAAAAAAAAACTATATATATATTTTTAACAATATATATCGACGTGAAAAAATTAAACGCGGTGAGAAAGATCAACAAGCGTAACGTGTACAAGTTTTGAGAAACAATAATCGGATATTTTTAGTAGATTATATTCCGCTGTCTCGTTTATCTTCAATTTGTATGACCAGACTACGTGACATATAAAAACTGAAATGTATTTTCTATAAATAACATTTTAAATTTCAGAAATTAATTTTTTCATTTGCATAAAAGATTTGTTTATTTTCGTGTGTTAAACTTCTTGCTCTCTCACACGTGTAAAATATAAATTTATAAATATATTACTCGTAGTGCTCTCTCTCTCTCTCTCTCTCTCTCTCTATTTTCTCTACTCTCGCTGAGAGAGGATAATTCTAATGCAGAGCGTGCAGTTGTGAGTAAGTGGATCGGTCTCGATATAACAACAGTCCTAAATCCGTTTTACGACGACGTCACGTCTCTCGAACTACTCTTCGCTCGACGATTATGGCGATGTTACATCCACGAGCGAAACGATCAGATCGCTGTAAACGGCTTTTCCTCTTGGTGCACCGAAAAGCGATGTAACCGCGATCGATTCGTTACAGCGAGCGGCCGCCGCGCCATGAATTCCGACGAAGTTCCCGGGGTCCGACCCCAGGCCCGATGTCGCATTAATGCATCGAAACGTAGTTACAGTTTCGTAACTCTATTTTGAGGGAAGCGTATGCACAGAGAAGAGAGGGGGTAGAGAGAAAGAGAGAGAGAGAGAGGGAGAGAGAGAGTAAAACGCTTTACGCGCACCCCCGATTTTCGTAATATTCCGCGGCGCACACAGATAACTGCGACGAGAGCCAACCCGGCTAGCTCAACGATGACGATGGGGAACGTCGACGTTCGTCGACGTTGGCGTCGACGCGGAATCGAATGTGAAGTGCGTCTGGTCGTTTCGCATAATGGCGAAATCATGAGCCCCCCTTTTTCACTCCCCGTATAACTACCGCGTTTGTCTCTCGCTTCGACGTCGAGAGCTCTCCGTTCTAGTTCGCTTAAAGTTCGGCTTAATTACGTCTATCGTTGATTGGCAGCTATGTCTTTAATTATTGACGAGCAGCGACGGATGCTTTAATGCAAAAAAAAAAAAAAAAAAATAACCGCATAATGTACAGTTAATTTGAACGATCCTCTTCCATTTCTCTCATGTCTCACATTTTGTGTGTACGCACATTAAAAATAATCATCATATAACACACGCTAATGGATGGATTTGAGAGTTAATGCGATCTTTCATCGATTTTGCATCAGCGAAATTAGAACGTCACGAAGCAACAGACCGTCAGACTTCTACGGTTCGCCCGACGTATTAACGCAATCGGAAGAACCTGTTATGATTTATTAATGGACAGAATACTTCGCTTAGGCATTATATACACGGTGTCGCACGGGGGACGATTACGACCGTCTGTTACATTCCCATCCGCCATCAGATCGTTATATTGTTCCATCCACGCGCGCATATTTTTTCCTTCTGATTAATTTCCACTAGAAAATTAATCACTGCGAGAGAGGGGACACCGCGTGTTGTGTCCGTACGTCGGTCGTTGACGGCGGTTGCACACGCGGTCCTGCGGATTCTCCGCCTAGTGTCCATGGGCGTACATGAACGTATGACGCGATGATCACGCACGTAAAACGGAGAAAGAGAGACGAACACGCACACGGATGAGGGGGACGGATAAGAGAGGCCGAACAGAAGGTTGTTTGAGGGGAAGAGGGGCGCGTACGAACCCCACGAAATATTGATTGACATCCGGGTGACAGATTTCACTGGCCACACACCCCTTCAGTCTTCAACCGGCGGTGTATACCGAGCCGAACGCGCTCGAGCACACCACCACCTACCTCCTTCCCATACTCTTTGTCATGCTGATTTGTTGCCAACCATGCAGAGGTGCTCAACCGTGTTGCGTCTCTCGCCTCGGAGATCGATCTCATCCCGTGATAACGCGAAATGAAGTCCGTTGCGCCGATGAAACGCTTCATTCAACAGACAACCCGATCGATTCCACGATGCAATCGTCTTTCCCATTGCGTTTTCCGCGTGGGCTCATCCGGATGTTGTGTTAGGTTTGCAACGAGCTTACCGGGAATTGCACGAGATTACCTGGGAACGGGTGTCGGGTTGTGGCCGCACTTCCAGTGATCGGCGGTATCCGATCAGCGAGACGCGCCGCATACCGGACACGCGGATCTCGACACCGCGTCCGGTCCGGTTGTTTGTCAGGGACACTCGGCGCGAGAGCGTCTAATAACGTGCAATTAGCGCATCGGGTATAATTACGATTAATGCTGACCGGGGGAATTATCATTTCCGACTAAACGCTTTGATAAACAAATTCCGAAGAGCACATACCGAACCGAACACCGGCGAATCTCGTGTTCCTCATCGCGCGCCCATCGTCGCGGCTCGTTATCGCGTTGGATTTCTATTTGCCGTCCAGTTAGACAGGTGTAACACGTCTTGTCCAAGGTGCATAATAATGTACGTTAAGGAGAGAAAGAGATAAAGAAAGGCTATAATACCGTTATCGTTACCCGGAACACACCATATGTTACCAACGTGATTGACATATTGATGGAAAATCCATGCCCCATACGATTAACCTTTCAACTAGCATGATCTACCTAACCGTCGTCTGACGATATTTTCTTCGCTCGCGCATTACTCGAGTGCTGACATTAAAGAAGATGTCAATAGCATACCTGTTATTTGAAAGTCACGACCGGATTTATAATACTCTCGTGTGTGTTAGCTTCCCGCTTTCGTATCTAAAGATAAATGTAGAGCTTGCTGAGACTTTACAGAAATTTCTACGCGGAGAAATGTAGATATCTAATTTCCACGCAAATGTTTCTTAAAATAAACTGCGTTCTGCGTGATCAATCATCGTTTCAGATCCGCGAGAAGAAATAATTATATGCGTGTTAAGCAAATGCGTCGCGAGTGAAATTGCTCAAGCACATCGCGGAAAGAAGGAGAGAAGGGGGCAGGTTGGCGGACGAGCTTCGAAGTGGCAAACAAAGAGCAATGCGACAAAGACGGACTTCGTGACAGAACGAAGATGACGGAGTCGTTGCGATTCTTGTTGGCCGCTGATTGCTCGAACGGAGGAGCCAATTGAAGATGTGACAACGACTCGACGCTTCTGAATCATGTCACATGTCAAATGAGTGACTCGGAAACTGTCAACCGGCCCAATTACGTCTTCATATGAATAGCCGACCCACAGAACCATCGTCCCACGCGCAACGATGCTCAACAAGTCGACAGGTTCGCTATAACCGACGAAAATGGCCCGATAGTTCGTTACACGAAGCCGCCGGCCATGCACTTTCACACGTTCGTTCTAATACGTTCTAATTTCACGTTGTCATGCATTATGAATACACTTGTGAAAACGGATATCTCGCGCTTCGTTTTTGATTTAAACTTCAAATGAACTAAAGATTGTTTAAGATTTTTTTACTTAACCGATTATCAATTTAACTTTTGTTTAATCAGATAGAAAATTTGCACACCGCAATCTACAATTTACACGAGAAGAATATGTATGTATACGCACAAAACATTTAATATTGTGAAATTTTAGTTTTTACATTGAAATTTGCGATTGAAAACTCGGCGGTTGACGGACCGACACGCGGAGGAATCGTGTCCGTAATTATTTCATTAAATCTCGTCGATGTGTTAACCCGTGAGGGTTGCGAGTGTAAGCCGCGGTAACCCTCGCGCATATCGCAAATATTGGTCCATTACGAGATCACAATGCTCTCTCACCTCATGTATACCACGCATAGCGTTAACCTCAAAAGAGTCTTCTGGTATAGCCGGTATAGGGCGATTGAAACAGCTCGTCTCGCAACGCATAGCTACGAGATTATGTAGAGTGAAACTGAATGGAGAGACTGATAGGGGAAAAGGGAGAATCGATCAAATTAAAGTGGAATGCAAAGTGAATGTCGCCCAAAAACCGGATAAAAGTGCGATCTGAAAAACTTGTTTTGTTTTGTTTTTTGTCGAAAGCTTGGGCGATGTATCTTATCAAAGTAATTGCTGTTAATAAAAAATTGATTATATTTCCGCTAAAAATATTTATTGACAATTAACACAGTAATTTTTGTTGTTGTTGCGAAAACTGTTCCGATCAATATAAATTTCAATTGCGTACAACAGTTTTTTCCAGTGACAGATGGTGTCTATTTTTATCCGTTAATCTGATCTCGTGCAATTTGTACAGTTTTACGTCAATATGTTGTTTCACGATTCACGCACAGATGAAGTTTACATTAAATCCCGCGAACGTCACGAGAATGACTTTACCCTCTCCCACGCGCGAGCAGCTTCTAAATTCATTATCGGAGAACGAATGGAGCATAATTGAGACGTATGTAAAACGCACATGTGCGGTCCCCCGCCTCCCACGCCCACCGCGTGATAAACGCCCCCGTGTCTCCCGCTGTCAACGTACTAAAACTTCAACTCCTCCTTCGCGTTTTATACAGTCGACTATAAAGTATGTAATTAATGGTCGACGCGAAATAATCAAGTAAACATCTTTACAAGCTACTATCGACTATTGCACAACCACCTGTTCTGCAACCTAGTAGAATTCGAATTTCAAATTTTTCTTCCCACTCTCTTTGATCATCAAAAGTCCTTGTACTATAAACAAAAACTAATTGTTGTCGTTAAAATTCTCAAGTAATATATTTTGTGATAAGTAAAACGCGTAAAATTGTATAAACAAATACAATTTATATAAATGTTTAAATATATAAGTTGTCAATTATTTAATAGTTATACCAATTTCTGCTCAGCGCGGGAGGTAGATTTTAATCTCAGGAAGAATTTCCAAGATCTCGATATTCTGGAATATTCTATACAATAATGCTTTTTGATTACGCACTAACCACGCGCGAAATCATCGGTTCACGAACAGTAGGCGGCAACATGGCGGAGGTAGCGCGCGTGATATCGCCCCTAGGCCGGATCTGTGCGCGCAGCGCAAATATTGCCTCAAGATTACAGGAGCGCAAAGCCGTCGGCAGCACGTATCTAATATCCGCGACCTCCTTCGAAGTGTCTCCGAGGGAACAACGCGTGATCGGCCGCTGTCCTTGTCGCATATGACTTTATGGGGAATGTTTTCTATTGCGCAGCTCGTACGGAATATAAAGCATTTGAAATTCAAAAGTTTAGAGCGCAAACTGCAGTTCAATATCTAGTTCATAAAGTAACGTGCGAGACGAAACGTTTCTAATCTGTAGAATTATAATATATTTAAATCTCTAATATTGATCTCTTTCTCTGTCTCCCAATAACAAAAAAATATGAAAAACAATTCTAAAAAAACAGATGTCTGAAAACAGAGACTTCGCGCAGGTATTCCGAAATAAAAACTTCACTGTTATTGATTTGTCGGCCTTTGTGTGTCGCGTGATCGAGAAAATTGCGGAGGGCAAGGAGTCGGCGCGGCCGGAGGGGTTCGAGCCAGAATCCTTGATGCGATTACCCGTCGCTGAGTAATGCACCGCGGGCGCACGATGATATAGTAACGTTATTATCGTTCTTCCGCGGGATCGCTCGCCGCAGAGGAGCCGGCTGAATATTCATCGTTCATCGAGCGACAAGTGGTACGTAATCCACGGCGTATAACCGTTTGGCCGTGCCACGATTTCATTTGCATCTTTTCGAAAACCCCGTTACGCGACGCGCTTGGCGACGATTGCTTTGTCAACGCATGCGGGACGATAACGCGTCTTTGTCACACAGCGAGAGCAAAGAGCGATATATGTCCTGTAGGATGTTCTCGGTCGTTTACGTACGATTTATCAGTAGGGGATTCACCGCTTTGAATTCACGATAAAGCGCGCGACGCTGACGAAACATGCGGACAATCATGCGCGACAACTGAAGTGGTAATCTGCAATAATATATCGCGACGCATGTAAAAAGCACTATGCTCTATTAGCGAGCTGCTAATGATTCGGTAATGTATGCAAATGAAAGAACCGAGTAGAGTCCATAATGCAGGCGGTAAACGAGCGATAAAGGTGAAAAGCGCTGATATCAGCATTCACTGAAACTACTCATTCAGCGTCTCGTAACTGCTCTCGCGAAAACGTTGGATTAAATATCTCGGGATGAGCCGCAGGAATGTGCGCGACGAGAGGACGAGAGGAAAAGGGAGAGAGAGAGAGAGAGTGTACGACAATTAAGGTAAGCAGCTCGTTGCGGAGGAAGTCGACAGAGATACAGGAATACAAGGACAGGTACACTAACTACTATATAGCGTCGGACTGGGAGAAGAGACACCCGGTATCTCGTGTCGGAGGGAAGTCGGAGAGAGATAGCGCGCGTTGTCCCGTGGGATCGGCTTGAGCATTGTCGAGAGGGTTGCTTGCTTCGTCGCTCGTCACTAGAGGCCGCCACCGTTCGCCGTCATCCTCCCTCTCGCCGTCGCGGTTACCGAACTCACCCTTCCTGCGCTGCCGCCCCTGTGTTTCTCTGTCCATTCCTCTTGCCGAAGGAGAAGCAGGACGAAGCGAGGGTACGAACAGAGAGCGGATAGGGTAGGTAGGTAGGTAGGTAGCTCGGGACTGTCACTCGGTGATGGATGATTCTACCCCAACGCGATCAATTCGCCTGCCCCACGCGCACATGCCTCGAGGGTGAAGCTTACCCTCGTGCGCCACTCGCTACACGAGAATCGCGATGCTTCCTCTCGATCTAGCGAGAAGGTGCATTCCTCTCTTGCGAGTGCTTGAGTCGACAGGGATGGGATCGTCCGTTCTACGAGATCGATGAGAAACTATGAGTCGTCTCGGATCAGTATGAGAAAGTGTTCTCATTCTTCTCCGGAGAGTTCATACATGTAAGCCGAATAAAGAAATCGAGAAGAGAGTCAATACGGGAAAGAAGAAAAACTCATCTCGCTTTCAATATTTATCCCGCAATATATCAACCAACGTCTCTCTATCTGATAAAAATTTGTACGTTTATTATTATTATTATTTATAAATGATAGAGTAATAATGTAGTATTAAACTTTTCTCGTCTAAAGACGAGATTGTAAACGTGTCTGCGGATCTATTTAAATACATGATTAAGAAAATGAGCATAATTATATTACAGTCAGCGCGACATACTGATTTAGGCGTCTTTTTATCTACACCGCCGTTTAAAACGAGCCGCTTATCGCTATCCGGACCGCGACGAAATTTGTAGACGAGCTAGTAAAAACGTTTAACGACCGCCGTCGGGCTCTTACACCGCGTCTTCTCCCCAAGGAGAGAGATCTTTCGTTGCTTCCTTTCGTTGTTCTTCGTTCTCTCGCGCACGTTTTGCCACCCCCTCCCCCGGTTTCGTCTAATTTGCATAGTAATTTTAATCAACGTACCGCAAACTGCAATATATGCGTGTATAGCTATACGCGAGAGCACACGTGCGCCGCTTGTGCTCTTCGCATAGATTACGCATACAAACGGACCGGTACAGTACAATCCCGGCAAAGAGATCCGCGAGAGAAAGAGAGAGATCTCTCTCTTTCTCTTCCCTTCTTTCTCTCTCTCGGGTGCGCAACTCGCCACCCTGTAATTACTTTCCTCTGACGGCGCAGCACGTCAATTCAAATTGCTCTCGAATTACCTAACACCGAGAGCGAGCTTTTTGCGTGTGTGTACAGGGGCGCGAGAGGCGCAAGGGTGCTAAAAGAGTGGATAAATGAGTGACGGTGCAGCGCGCATAGCTCGGGATCGGCCAGGGGAAGAGACGACGCGGAAAAGAGAAACGGAGTAAAAACGAGAGAAAGCCCCATTTCGGGACGCGATTCGTGTAACAAGTTCGAGGATTATTCGCCGCGCACGTTTCTCGAATACATTGCCCGTTCATTGATAACGCGTGCCCGCGAGCGCGGCGCAGTCGAGGCGTTCCTAAAAGACTGAAACGGTCCTTGGGATTATCCGGGCGCGATGAAAGATAACGGCGCTTATCGCAGATAAGAGAAAGAGAGGAGAGGAGAAAAAGCGCCGTGAAAAAAACCAACGTCGACGATATTGTCCGCCAACACGGTTCGCAGTTGCGTTTACAGCCGCGCATTTGTAACGGGATTTGCCCGGAAAAGATTGTCGCGCGCAATTGTACGACGGAGCTGAATACGGCGAGAATTTTGTTATTAACGCCGTTGCGTCGAGTCGTATCAATTAGAGAGAAAGACAGTACTAAAGAAATGCAAATAAAGTCTGTGTGTGTAGTGTGTTTGGAAAAGACTTGTGGAACATTTCTTTCCGTACATTTATGAATTATATTCTCAATGCAAATTAAATTTAATATAGTTGTTGCGCTGTGTGCGAAATCCAAGAATTGACACAATTTTTGTATCGACGTTTCAAATAAACGTAGCAAACTTAAGTTTAACGAATAAGTTTATTTGATTAAGTTTTATTATTTTTATTAAGTCTGTTTTGAAACAGATTTGATTACATTTTCAAGTTTTACTATTAATAAAAGTCAGTTTGTTATTCACATTGCTACCAAATATCTCGATACGAGCAAAAACAATACATGCAATGTTTTATTTGTAAAAAAAACACGCGAGGATGAAATAGTGGCTTCCATCACTAATAAAAGTCAAAATCGCTAACAGTCACTACGCAATTTGTCGAACAAACTCAAATTCCAAGGACTGAATATATTTTTGTATTGTCGCGCGAAAAGGATTTCTTCCGTCGCTAACTAGCGCTAATGCGTGACAACTAAAAAAAAAAAAAAATGCGTTGCCTTCGTCAAACACCTAATGTTGCGTAGTAACGAAACGTCACACGATACCAAAGATACCTTCTCTGAAATTTCGAAACTTTCCATCTTTTAAATTTCGACACTTCATTTCTATTCTCATTCACCAATCAAAAATAAGTGTCAAAATCAAATAAATAAATTTGATAAGCTCAAATTTCGCAATTATAGAAAGAAGCAATTTCACCAATTTCCAGTTGTTTTTATCGAGTAAGTTCTTATCGTTATCTTGTTTGAACTTATCGAAATTGTTTCTCTGTTACAAACTATCTCGCTACCTCGCGCTAAATTTCACAGGAAATGTTTACTCACCGGAATAAAAAAGTGCGTGCTAGAATTCTACTTGTAGTACACTCGCAGTCGCCGCTGTCTCTTTCTCCCTCTCTTTTCGACCGAGACGGTTGATGTCTTCGTCGCGGCTTGTCAATTCGATGCTTCTTCGGGAAGCTGTCTTCGTCACTCGCACAATCGCGGCGCACTGTTGCAGCATGCGCGAAAGAGGAATCACGCGAAGAGCATCGCCCGGCAACTCGAGTTCTAACAACGACGAGGTCGACGTACGTTGGTGCCGCGTAGGTGACGAGCGAGGGTTAACGGGTTAACCTTGAAAACGGAACCTGGCTACGACCGAGTACGCGAGGTTGCTGTTTTGGGTGGCGCGTTAGTGCGGCGGGAGTGCGCGACACTACCGGAGACGCCTCCCCGTGACTACTGCGCGAAACAGAGAAATCGATAGAATGGCCCCGGCACATGCGTGCATCGCACCCCCTTCCCCGTACCTTTTCTATAGGGGAGAAACCGACGAGAGAAGGACGACGACGAAGCTATGGAGACGTGGGCGGGCGGGGTGCGAGCAGGAAGCGGAAGAGAAGAGGAAGACGCGGGCGGCAGGGTTGTAGACGTTGTCGGGGCTAAAGTAATGGGAATTTCTTTCTCGCGCGTTTGCCGCTCTGTGTGTATCTCTTCCTCTTCTACTCGCCGGCGAGCTCTTTTTTCCGGGGAACGCGCTTCGCCCTCTCTCGTTCCTCCATTCGACCCTTTACGAGGATCGCCGAGCATCCCTCGAAGGTGTATTACAATCGTTCGCGCAAAGAGGCGCGTCGTATTAGAGATACTTTTTTTTTTTTTGTTTTTTAGAAACTTGTGTGCGAAAGAGTATCTAATGCCAGATGAGAATAAACACGCGCTCTTTCTCTTTCTCTGAAATAGATTACATTGCATGTCGCGATGGTAGATAAGATCACAATCAGTGTTATTTTTATTGCTGAAATGTTACGTTTGCTCTATTAAAAGGACTTTGTGTCTCAGTTACGGCGACATTATTTAAAAATCACAATTAATCTTAACTCATATATTTAATTAACATATTTACACATCTTTATCTTGCAATTTTTTAATACGTAAGTTTTGATGTTATTCTTTTTTTCTCAAACTTATCTGAAGTCCGAATATGTTTTGTTTTAATGTAACGCAACATGTATATGTTGTAATATTTTATCAAACAAATTCATACTTACGATGTGAATTTTATCTTTCCATGAATCACACTTTATTTTGTAATAAAGACGAAGGGAAAGAGATTGAAGGTTTCTATCTGTGACTTTGCGCCTACCAATTTGAAAAGTGCGACGGGTCGAGGTGGTGGAGAATTTGTTTCAGCTTGTTCTACTTTGCTCGAGGGTTAGCGCGACAAAATATTGCGTCGCCGGTGTAACGCACGAAGAGGACGGTAAAGAAGCAACGGAGCGGCGAAAAGACAAACTAAAGAACGGGCAAAGAACAAACTATGCGTAAGACAATCACGGATAAACGTGGCTGGATAAAGTCCAAGGAATTTATCGTTCGGAAAAGGTACCCGACGGGCCATCCTTTCCGGTAAATTTCCGCAGTCGTAAATTTCACGTAGATCGGCAAATTTTCATATGAGAAAAAAAATTCAAAAATTCATTTTACGACGTGTCTCTTATAAATATATTTTGTGCAAACACAAATTGTCGACTAAGCATAAATTCTCTCAGTGCTCAAGCGCGAAACAGTCTGCGGTTAAGCTTGACCGCTGAAAATAGGATGAGAATTTATTCGCACGAACAACGCGATGGAAATTGTGTAAGCGCTTATTATTGTTTGTGCCGTTATTAGCGCGGCTTTATAAACACTTCTGCAAACTTTCTTTGTGTAAGCGAGAGATTACGTATCATTAGTATGATACCATTTAAGTTTTTAACTACTAAGAGATAGGTAGAGACAGAGAGAGGGAGAGAGAAAAAAAGAGAGAGAGAGAGAGAGATTTGTTACGTGTAAGTTCCAAGTTACAGCGTAATAACGATAGTTTTGATTGAAAAAGTTTAACGACGCGGCTGTGGAGCGTTGGCGTGAAATTTCTTCCATTAACAGAATTGTTCGCAAACTCGTACAACAAGTATCTACCAACCGCGTGAAAGACGTTGATTGTGTGCCAGCTTAAAGATAGCCTTAAAAATGCTGTTTCAACCGCAGCTGCAGCCTATATGTATGCGCAACAAACTTGGAGACTCGATCGATCCGGTTTAGACGGCGTAACCCCGATAAAAATAAGGTTGACATCGATGGATGACGGATAGGCAGAGCGTAAATTGTAGAATAAGGTTTCACGGCGATCAAATAGATCTGAACGACTACGGAGCAATTGTAAAATGCACCGAGCTGCAAACGACGTTTTTCACGACAAAAACGGAAACGACGACGGGAAACGGGAGAAGAGAAGACGCGCGTATCGTAGTAAAAGTCAGAGATATATAGAAGAGAGAGCCGCGGGGAAGAGTCGTCTGGAACTCGGCCAGGTTGCATTTTCAAATGGGCACCGGGTGCTTCGCCGCTGCCAGAAAGAATTAAGCAGCATCCTTTAAATCGCGAATGATGATCGCGCGCGCATCTCGCGGCAGGTTTCGCTCTAATGGAAATAGCTCCTCCTCGCTACAGCTCAGCGAATCCTCTCCGCAACGATTGTCACATTCTTCGCTCCGATTGTCCAGTTACTGAGAATATACTTTGCGGAGTACATAACATTAAGATAGAAATAACTGCAATATACACGATTGTGCGCGCGCGCACGCACGCAACAACATCGCCGTGTGTGATCTACCCTCGCTCATTTAGTTGCCCATCGTAACCGAAGCCGGAAAACGCCAGTTTCTCAGGAGCCAACGCCGCGAGGGAAAAATGCGAGAGATTTTCGGCGTGGGATGCAGGCTTCACGGTGTCATGGCAACACCCGTTGGAATAAGGGAACGTCTTTGACTCTCCCCGTTGCACTGCGAACGCGCTGGCTAAGAAAGAAAAGGAGAGAACGCGCATCGTGATGATGAAAAAGCGCGGTCGGCACGTTGGCTCCTTCAAAAGGAGAAACGGCCACTCGATCGAGTCTCTATCCTGTGCTTGCGCCTCTTGCTTGCCCCGTCTTATCGGAACGGTAGCGTGTGCTGAGCATATTGGAAAAGCGATAAGAGAAGGCGATAAGAATCGCGTCGCTCGACATTCGCCGTCTCTCGCACGATATTTCTTGAAGGGATTTCATTGGGGCATATTAGCTATCTATCGATTTCTTATTATACGCCGATTCCTTATTGTACAGGTGTGTTCTGATTTCCTTTAAGAAATATATTGCTTTTTTCATTATATAATTTTGTAAATCAAGTTAAAAAAATTTAGAAATAGAAATTCTCTCTCCCTTTCTCTCTCTCTCTCTCTCTTTCTCGTTGTATTTATTTGTCAATAAATTGGATTCTCGGATTTATATTAAACAAAGTTCTCTGACACAAATCTTATTTTAAAAAAAAGTAACAAACTTGTCGGACGCGAACAGTTCTAGAAAGTTCGAACTTGGTAATAAACGTTTCCTCTATCAGAGAGTCCTCCACAACTTTTCTCTTCTTTCGACACAAAGTCAAGGAGAGTTGTTGACTAGTAAAACATTGATGTCAGTCGTACGTGACAAGATGTAAAAAATACGAGTACACATTTATTACACATTTATTACATTATTGCCGACATCGTTTGCTTGTTGCAATAAAATATCGCTTTCTAACGTTTACAAAACAACCCGTGTCAAAGTGTTAGCAAAAAATTTGGTATTTAATAACGCGCAATTGATTTGCGACAAAATATTGTTAAAATTAAATTTATTGTTAAAAATAGAAATCTTACTTTATATATACGTACAGTAAAAAAACGAGAAATATTATACGTAATATTATATTGCACTTGCAAAAAAAAGAAATAACTTCTTAAAGAGGATTTATAAAGTCATATAACAATATAAAAAAAACAATAGCAACGCGAAACTAACGGTAACGAAAAAATATCCATTTGTTTGGAAAGACATATTTTTGCAGGCGTTCCAATTTTATTTATACCGGATTGGCGCTAGAATGAATTAATACAAGCGATTTCATAAGTTTGTGTTTTTCGTTCAGCGGCAAGCGCAGCGATCCAGTGGAACAATATTTGTTACAATATCCGTGCAAATGTATCACGCTTTCGTCGAGCCATTTTTTTTTAGAGGGGCCGAATTCATCGATTGAAAGCTGCGCGCGTATCGTCACACGCAATGTGTCATATTTCGTTCTCTCGCACACTCGGGCAAATTTAGGATGTATGCGCGAGGGATGCGAGCGTCCGATTTGAGTCTGACAAATCTGAATTGTAAATCTGGATGCAATTAAAAGTGTATCACCCGGCAGCAGCGACAGCGGCGTGGCCGCTCTACGCCACGCGGATAGCTTGGGGTTCGAATCCGCAATTAAGGCGAAACATTTATATAACGATTGCTGTAGAAGTGGTCGCGTAGTATCGATACGCGGAAAGAGAGAAAGAGAGAAAGAGAAAGAAAAGTTTTCCTTCATCGCGGAAATTAGCATCCGTCCGGAAAATCGCAACAGGACAAATAATTATCAACCGACACAGCAGTGTGCTATCTCACGCATACAAATTACGTGTTCCGTCCGGAATTACAATGTTACAAATTTACACGCTCGTCAAAATGAATTATTTAGTCCCGGTGAGAAACAGTCAATTAGTTGCATTATCGTTAAATTGATTTTACGCGGAATATTATGAAAATGCGAGTTTAATCAGAAACTCTAATGACGCAGCTAGTTTAAAGGATATATTATCATTACAGCATAACTCTTTCTTTCTCTCTCGTTCTTTTCTCTTTCTTTCTTTCTCTCTCTCTCTCTCTCTCTCTCTCTCTCTTTCTCTCTCTCTCTTTATTTTTTAATGGAAACTAGTAGATTTTTTTCTATTTTTGCATTGCATGTCGGCCTATTTTTGTTTTATCACTCGATTGCGTTTCGACGAAGGTGCGTCTCTCTCTCTCGGTGCGCTTCAAAAATGGAAAATTGCCTTCAGCGTGATACCTAAATTTAAGCGAACGTAAATGCGGACCGTATGAAGTGGCTTATCGAAGTGGCAAATTTCATTAAAGCGGAAAATTGCAAATAAGTGATCGTCAATATAGGTCGTTCGTTGCGTTACTCGCTGATAACAAGGAATTAGGGCATGTGATAAGATATTGTGCGTCCTGTTACGCCACCGTATTACCAGTAAAATTAGTAGTAAAAGTTTTTTCCAGTGTAATCCAAGAATTTTTTCTATTTTTTCGCTTTGTAACAGATATGTAACAGCATCATATCTGTTTCCGTAAAGCTAATTTATCGATTGCGGTTAACAAGTTTAATCGAGCTTTTCGTTTACCTTCGATATACGCGCGAGGTATGCAAACATTATATCACCTTGCAAAGCTGTAAGTAATAACATGCTGTTGCAACATGAAACATTACCACAAAGCGAGGTAATGAAACACAATGGCTGTTACCAATCGTCCTATTGATTTCCTTTCTATTTTGAATGGAAACCATTTGATCATATTAGTAAGTATCGCTACATATTGCATACTAAATGAATAACGCACATACGTTATTATATTATTTATATGTTATTGCATTATTTTCGCGGTCTCAAAACAATACAAAAAGCAAAATAAATTTATTTCTGTTCTCTTTAAACTTTGGAATTTCATTAAACCGGTTTATATTTAACAATTCTTTTGTTTCTTATGTTAAACATTATTATTACACGTGCAGAGCGACCATTTATTATTCTTTTTCGTAAGCATTATACGACAAACGACACAGGGTATTATGTATCGAGAAGCGTGTTCTAGACTGGAGACGATGATTGGTAGATGGTGTATCAGACAGCTTTATGACGACACCGGAAAATAATCCACGAACCGTTTCTCTTTTCCACGCTGTTTGTTATTTCAGTCTTGTCGCGGAGACAGAGCCACGGAAGAGAGAAAGAACGCGAGATCTGCCCTCGTAGCATGATTTTAAATTGTGGAGACGACTCGTTAAATCGTCAACTCCAACATCCGGGTGTGCTTTTTTCCTACACAGCTTATTCAGAATTTTTAATGCTCTTCAACAGATTCAAGCAGATGGATTGAATTTAAATATACCTAACTTGTGTTTCATTTTTATTTTTTATCATATATAAATATATATTAATGTGAAATTATCTTTTCATTAAGTTTTCGAAAGTAACAAGCTGAGAGAAAGCAAGAGAAATTATTAAAAAATATATGTTTTCGAGATATAATAAATATATAAAATTGCTGTTCTTTTCTCTGCTAAGGAAGATCTTTTTTCAAAAAAAGAAATGCTTGCTAAAATTTTACATGTACACGTTTCCGCAATTCAATATCTTTTATTTAAACAACTTTGGACGACAAAGTTTGCAGCAATACCTTTGAAAGAATTTAAAAAGAATATGAAGCATGCAAACTGTATGCACAATTGATTTCTCCGTAAGAGCGTTATTCTTCCCTAATGAGAAGAAATCGGAAAAAAATTACTGCGACTAGTAATGAAGAGAAAGTTCGCGCGATAGAGAGACGAGACAGACACAAATGAAAAGGATGACGTGAGTGAGAAGAGAAAAAAAAACAAAAAGGACAGAGAAATAAGCATCGACTTTGTCGCGTTTTCTCTGTATAAGACCAAAGCCACGACTGAATACATTAACGAAGCCGCGTGCTTTGACACACAAGGGCGGCGACTGCGTAATTTTTAATTACACAGAAAAGAACGACGACTTTTCTCGTCTCGGTTTTTTCTTTCAGTTGGCGTATTCATACATATACCGCCGAGTGCTCGTGTTACGTATGCAAATAAGTTGCACACGTTACACGATTCTCGGATACATGCGTGCGATTTGCGATCCCTTAGTCCGGTGTAACGGCGTGTTTTATATTTTATAAATATACCGCTTGTTCATGCGCCGGTAAAAAAATACCGTGAATTTTTTCTCGCTCACAAGATGGAAATTTCTCCGTACACTTCTTAATGCCACACTCAGTTTTGGAGAACTGACATGTCACCGTTGTGAAAGTCCGCAGCTGTTGTCGTTCGAGAAGAGAGTCTTTGCGAGGGAACATTACAGATTAAAGGATTAAAGAATGTGTATGCTGAGCTTTTGAAGATCTCGCGTTGCACTACTTTTTGAACATTTTGCGATACGAGAGCAACACTTCACAAATAGGTGCTTCTTTCCTATCATGCGATCGTTCCTCTCTCGCCATTCCTTTTTTCCTCATATTTCACAACCACGCTTTTTCTTTTTTTCTCTTTCCTCTCACTCGCTCTCCTCTTTTTCCTCGCACTTTCTATCGTATTTTTTCTCTCTGTATATATGTATATATGTATGTATATATACATATATGTGTGCGTGGCATAATCTACGAAGCTTCATTTATTTTTCTTTGAAGCTGTTTTCCTCGAATCGCCCTTGCGCGGTTTGCATGAGCGTTAAATGTCATCCGTATGAAATAGGATGCGTCACTGCATTCTTTTCGAGAAGCTTGCGTTCGCTGCAATATCGCATGACTTCGCCGCGCGCAGTCTTGACAGAGACGAAAAATCGAGAAATAAGAGGAATTTTTGAGAAAAATCGAGTCGCTGTTAAAAAAAAAAACTATCGCTTAAAACCTCTGTCTGAAAATTTTATCCACGAGTAATATTATAAGTCGTTTCTAAAAGATAAAAACAAGAAGGATCTTTTGTAGAACTTCAAAATATTATTATTTTAATGTTTTGTGAAAAAGACAGTGCGAGAGAGAAAGAGAGACAGTGTGAGAGATTTGATATGTCATTTGTCTAACTTAATTGAAATATATCGATTTGTACTTTGTCTTTATTAAAAATTGTAAATATACGTGAGTAAAACGATGCGGTTATTTTTAAAGCAATAAATGCAAATGAAATTCTGTACGCGTGGTCTTGAAATTACACCACGAAATTTGAGCCCCCGATATGTACAGATATATATATATATATATGACAGAATTCTCTTTCTCTCTTTCTCTCTCTTTCTCTCTGCATTTCCACTCAACCCGCCCCATGGGAAAAAGGCTCACCGTCGTACACCAAAGCAGTATGCTAAATCGAATGTGACGTTATAATGGAAGCGGCATTAGTGGTTTTACCCGCAGCTTCGAAACGAGAATTACGACGGAGAGTGTCGCCGCCTCCTTGAAATCGCGCAGATACCACCCTTTGTAAGAAAAAAAGACCTTTGGCCGCGAGCGCAGAATGCGATCGAACTATTGATCAAACGAATATGGAAAATGAGCTTACCGTTCACCGCAATAACGACTATAATAATTATACCGGAGAAAGAAATAATTAAATTCACACGAAAGAGTCAGTCTATACGAAGAAGCTTGCATATTTTATATTCAAATAATTACATTTACACTTTAATCAAAATAGCGTATTACAAACTCAAGTTTTATTTTTAAACTAAAAATAAATTTTGATTTTGAACCGCAAGATGTGTGTTAGATCACAGATTGTGCTTCTTTCACTCCAATGTGCTACGATTCTTACAGCAAGCATGTGATCGTTGAGTGACCCTTAGTATAGAACGGAACTCACAAAGTAAGGGCAAACGTTCCTTTTTACCACCGGCGGAGTGCGTGATTGTCCGGATATATACGACAATACTAACGGAAACCGTTCAAGAGTCAAAACGAAGTAACAATTTTGCCATTACAAAGCATTGGCGCGCGCGCAAAACCCCCGACATTTCTTCGAGCCCCTCTTTCGCGTGCAATTGGTCGCCGCAGGGGGTTAAGTCGCTCTTCGTTATCGTCTCGTACGTTTCGGTAGTTGCACGCGCACGAACCGGAGCAACCGCCATCACAACCCGCAATCACGTTTCGAAATCTGCTTCTCGAGATCTCGCAGAGAACTTGCGTACCATCCGTTCGTCCCCCGTGACGTCACGAGCGACGCGAATCGCTCTCGACGGGAACGATCTCGGAGAGTAATCTGCTGTGCGTGCCTGCGAGCAATCGCGAATCGAAGAAAATAATCGGATTAACTCAAGGATGGAATAGCGCGAGCGATTTGATCCACGAACTACGGCTTTGTTGTTCTCGGTTTTTGATTGCCGACGCAATTTCAGTTGTTTGCAATTTACGCGTCAAAGATACGAAACATATTGTAAGATAGAAGTAAATTTATCTAGTTTATATATATTATTTATTTGATATTATTTGCGTTTTAGCCGTGACGGCGCGATCAGCGGCAGACTGTTCGCGGCAGCTAATCAGCTGTCAAAAATTTGTTGCAAACAACTACACTACGTTTGTTCATTATCAATAAATTTATTAAAGAAAAATTTTGCTAACGCCTACTGTTACTTTATCAATAAATAAATCGGACGAAAGATTCTTCGCAAACGAGAGAGATAACCCGCTTTCCCTCTGAGATCAAAGGTCTCTGTTACAAGTCCCGCGGAAATTTTGGTGGTTATCGCGCCGATAAACTAACCGTGAACATATGCAGATATAGATAATTCACGTCAGCGCCGTGTGGTAGTAGCGCATCACAGTCCGGCGTTATTCCGATCTGCTCCTGTCGATATCTCTTTTCGTTCAAGCACAACGTCAGTGTCAGCGCGCCGTGACAGCGGCAGCCGTCACCGGAATCGGGAGGAAAAAAACTTAGTGCTCGACGTGCGCGCGAGTCTCTATTGTCGGGAAGCGTTGGTTCCCGCGTTTCCCCGTCAGCGGGGCCCCACACTCTATTGACAATTTGAACAGAGGCGAAGTGTCGACAGTGGGCCGGGGTTCGCCGCCGCGCCGATTCGAATCTCGTACTCGAACGCGGACTCCATTCACGCCGGCATAATAGCCGTGGCAAAACGCAAGAGAGGGCGACGCGGGGAGTAGAAACGGAGAGATAGATAGAACCCGGGCGTCAAGCGTGCGTTCGCGTTCGTCGTGACAGAGGCGGGATTTGCGTGTGAGCGTCCTGTGTCCTGTGGGACAGAACGCGCTCTACTCTCCACGAGCTCTATGACGCCGACGGCTCTAGCACCGGCTCGGGCGTGAGGGGCGCCCGTGACGCCCGTCGCGTTGACGCGTAAGCGGAAATATACGTCGATATTCTACTCTCCTCCACACCATTCCGCCCTTCCCGTCGCGTCCTCTCCTCACTCTTTCTCTCTCTCTCTCTCTCCGAACTCTCCATTAGCGGCCACAATAGCGCGCCGCCGAATATTATATGCGCGGAATGCCTCGTCCGTTTTCGAGATACACTCGGCTGTCGAGCGCGGCGACGGCCGCGTTTATTTTGCATACTGGACCATTGTTCGTACGTCACGGACGATCCACTCTCGTGTCGCGTAACACGCGTAATTTTCGTCGCGTGCATCGCGAAATTCAGTCCATCGCGTTGCGCCATGTCGACTTTCGCGAGCGCGTCTCTCATTGCGAGATTGAACGATGAATGCACAACGTATGTCTTCTTCCGAAGATGTTATTCGCGTCTATTCTTCGGTAAAATTAGTTCTTTAACATTCACGCGCGGAGTTTATTAATTCGCCCGTAATGACTCGAACCGCGCGCTTTCTGGTACTTGATTCAACATATAAATTGCGTTCTTATGTTGCGCTATATAAGCACAGCAGCTTCAACACTTGAAAGTCACAAATGGGCGATACATCACTCGGAGGTAAAGGGTGAGGGTTGAAACCAGTTTCCCGTTTGATTAATTGTCGATATGAAATTTGCAACGTGTACGTACGCGCACGTGTATGATTTCCCGGCGCGACGCACGAAGGATCAATTAAGAACTTCTCATATCCGCGAGAGGGGTTAGATCGTTTCCCCGCTCTCGGAGGTTTCAGGTGGGTCGCGCGAGCGGCACAAAGTGGACGTTTTTGAAAAGATAATGGCGCGGGCCATGCGTGAATGTAAGCAAAGTCGCTGGAAAGCGTGTCGAGCATTGTCCGGCGTATTACGCATTCCCTGTGTGTCCCGTCTTTCGAAAAAAAACTCGGTGCGCACGTTCGTAAGGCAGGTGTGTACACGGCGGAAGGTCGTCGTTGCATCTCTCTTCCGTGATGCGAGTTTTGTGTTTACATCGTAATAACATCGTAGAGGGAGAAAGAAAGAGAGAGGAAAAAAAGAGAAAGAAAGATGTGTGCGTTGCGCGCCACCAAACATAAGATGAATAGAACATACGTACGCGAGGGGCTTGCGAATTAATTTCAAAATTTGTCATTAGCGTGACTGTTGCCGGCGCTTTCTGCATGCAAAGAGGACGTAAACCATCGGCTCACAAACGCGTACTTTCATTTCTAATTTGCGGACTTCACAAGTGCTTTTTTCACTTAGTTTTACGAGCGTCATCAGTCATCTGCGTCGACACTTTTCACGCACGTTCAGTACAGCTCGCGCACGCGCGCGCGCGAACAGACGCGACAGACCAAGCGTGATTTAAACTAACCGATGTTGTAGCGCACGTCTGATATATCGAGCCCGTGTTTGACATTCCCGGAACTCGCCGTGTATTACATAGACGCGTTGTGATCGCTTGAAGACAAGATTTTCTGAGCTATAGAAAATTATGTAACATTCGAGGTTCTGCTCCTGGACGTATATCGAGAGAAGAAAGCCGTCCGGTAATAAAGACCTCGCTCCAGTACAGAGTTGCAAGAGACTTTACTCCGGCCGTGCATGCTCCACGGATTCGCAGGACTTTCACAGGACAAAGCCGGCGATGTGGGCGGTGGTTGTTGCGCGCGCGGAGAGAAAGATGGAAAGACGAATAGTTTGCGAAAGGAGCTTTCTTTGCTAGGGTCAATTTGCACGAAGGAGGCAACGGCGGGTGGACTCACCGGCGCGCTTTCTTCGTTCTCTGTCGCTTTTGTTTTCTTTCTTTTTCAAGTTAAAAATCCGCCGCGTCGGTTGCACCCTCGCGCACCGAACAAACCCTCTCCCCTCTCTTCCTCAATACCGACTCCGCTACGTCCCGAGGAATAAAAGCGCCTTCGTTACGAGAGTGGTTGGGATAATTGAGTGTCTATCCTGCTCTATGGTAATTAATCGTTTTAAACCGAGAATACTCGTGTCTTGTATTGCCTGGTGTTTCGATTGCTGTTGTTTCAAAACGGTTAAAGAAGGAAGGCGCATTTGCTATTCCGCTACTACTTTCATCTCTCGCCTCGAAAATTCTGCGAAGTCACGACGTGCTTGAAATTAATTTGTCAACTACATACATTCGCGGAAAAGTCGATATTATATCCGCCGGTAATGAAATAACCAACTGTTTAATGAATTTCATTCAGCGTTAATTACTGGCAGTTGCTTGACGTCGAAAGTTAGGGGCTTTCGGCGAATTAAATTTAAGAGTATAATAAGTGCAAACGAAATGTGCGGAAGCTACGTTTTCTTTTTTTTCAAGTTAAATGGACAAAAACCTAGTGCGGCAGAAATTTACTTTAAGATTTCATTACCTCGAGATCTAATTAAGTTTTACGTTGAAATTTTCAAATATTCAATAAGTTTTCTCTCAGGAAAGTTAGTATTTCATTCTCATTTATCTGTGTGAATTTATATTAGTCTTTAGATCGAACACGTGTTTGCTATTGGAATTCCCGTGGGCGTAATTTCCGTCCTCCGAGCGGTCATCGCTGTCGCCGACAAGCAAAACGAAATTTAGTGGCGTAATTTCGAAGAATGGTTGCGCGCGCCACGGTATTTGCGCTGGTCGACTGTGAAATTTCAATTACACGTGTACCCGATCTGATTCGATTATCGAGACCGGCTTGATTACCGATTCGATTGTTACATCGAATGCGCCGAGGTATTCGTTGCTATTTGCACTAGCGTGTGCAAGCGGCACGGAATCTATTATGCAAAACGATTCTCCGTGTCTGCTAAGCCTCTTCCTTTCGATCGCACCGATCTGTCCTGGGAAACTCCTATATACGCGAGGCATTTTTCTTTCTCTTCGTTTCTCTTGTTGTATACGTGCTCTTCGCTTTGTCTCTATTCGCGTCCCTCGACGTTGCGGTAAATGCCTTAATGCAATTCCGTTAAGAGATCGAATTCGCGAATAGATGCGAACAACTGTTATCGGACCCCTAATCCCAAAGGATAGTTAAGGTCTTTTCGCGATAATTGCATGTGTCAGCTACGACTTCGTTTCGACAGACCACAAAAGTCTGGACGTTACTGACATTTCGACAATTTCAATGACGTGGCAAACTTTATTTACGCGAAATTTCATTAATTAGATACGACATACGCGCTCTACATACGCACGCGCTAGTACTTTTATGTATCTCACACATATATAATCGCGCGAACTGTCAAAAATACACGTTTGACAGGTACAAGATGTTTGTCAAGTTTTTGATTTTCTATATAAAAAAGGGCATTTGGATCGAGAAGTGCGCGTTTTGGAGCCGAATGTATCGCATCTATTGTTGCCTCTTTTCCGCGTTGCCGATTGGTTGGTTGGTTGATCGAGTCGAATTGAATCAGTAAGATCGAGAGAGTAAATAATGAAAAGCGATTTTGAGACAGGTCGTCGTATATGTAGAGAAAATTAAAAACGTAACTAAAGTCACGTGACAGG